>NC_029792.2:119717424-119731412 GCF_000816755.2 Arachis ipaensis
CTCGAACAAATTTTTTACCGATTTGAAAGGGTTATTATTTTTTTTTCTATGAGTGTGAAAGGGTTATTTATAGTAACACCTCTCTATAAATAAGAGGTTGGAGCGGCTACTTTGTCCTTCTTACCCTTTCAGCTCTCCAGATCTTTCCGCAACACACAGCCAACGAACAAAACCTTCTTAGTTCTTTCACTTTCTCTATCTTGTTCCCAAATCTATCTTCTCTCTCCCTCTATATAACATCGCATCTCTTTCTCATATAAAAGAACCGTTCTTTCGAATCCTTCCCGCTTTCTCCACTCTCTCTTACACTCCCCTCCTCAATTAAGTTTCAATTTTTCAAAATTTGTAGATTCTCGTCTACCCATAACCTTAATCCGAACCTAATTTTGCCCTCAAAGGTCCGATCTCGCTTGCTCTGTCTCAATCGACATATATATATATATACAACCCCTCTTTTTATTTTATATTTAATTAAAAGGAGAACAAAGAATTTTTGGGAATTTGTCTATAGTTGTTAGGTTTTCTATTTTGACTGTTTCTTTCCTCAATTCTTTTTGGGGAAATATGGGATCTGAGTTCCTTTTCATTTTTCTGGGGGTTCTTTCGGTAAAAATGTTTCCTCGTGTTATGAATAAGGGTCAAGATATTGTATTGTGGTAAGAATTTTGTTCAGCTATTAGATTTTTCATTCTTTTTCCTAGTTTTTTTATTTTGGGGAGATTTTAAGATCTGGGTGCCTTTTTTTTTTGGGGGTGGGGGAGGAGAGGTCCTTTTATGTAAGAAAAAAAACGAGGATGAAAATTTGGTACTGACCGAGTGTAATGTTATATAATTATTAGGGTACATGGCTGACCAAGGATTGGAGGGTAGCCAACCAGTGGATCTGACCAAGCACCCTTCTGGGATTGTGCCTACCCTTCAGTGAGTATCTATCTGATCTTCATAATTTTGTCTTTGTATATAATTTACAATAGAACACTTTAATGAGGTTTAGTTTATGTAGCTGACTTTATGTGTTAAAGTTTTGTTGTTTATCTTGGAATATGTAATCACTTTGCTTTTATAATCTGATAACCAAATTATTTGTACCCCAGAAATATTGTATCAACGGTCAATTTGGACTGTAAGTTGGATCTTAAAACGATTGCACTTCAAGCTCGTAATGCAGAGTACAATCCCAAGGCAAGTTTCACTTAGTTGATGTTGAATTTAACTTATGCATATTGTTCTAAGCTGTACAAACACTTTGCTCTATCATAATTATGGTTTGCTTAGGAACTACATGCATTTTGTCCATGTATCTTGCTTTTCGAAACATATAAACATTATATTCGAAACATATAAACATATGTTTATATTTGATCCAAAATCAATAATTAACCTTGTACACTCTGCTAATAGTTGTGTTATCATCCTTTATAGCGTTTCGCTGCTGTGATTATGAGGATCAGAGAACCAAAAACAACTGCCCTCATTTTTGCTTCTGGCAAGATGGTATGTTCCTTAAACTAACCTAGTATTCTGTTATAAATGCTGGTAGTGGATATCACTGTCCTCAAATAAAACGGTGGTGAATTTTTTTATATGCTACTACTTTTGCTAATTGATCATCTTATGATTCATTGTATTCTGCCATGATTTCAATAATGCTCTTGCTTTGGGATTTTATTCATGATTGGATGATTCTTGTCACTTTAGTTGAATTTGTCTCTTTTAAGCTTTAGCTTACATTCCTAATGTTAAATTCCATTGGTATGGCTAGGTGTGTACTGGAGCGAAGAGTGAGCAACAGTCTAAATTGGCCGCAAGGAAGGTATGCATTATTTTTTTCTATTTATCCTGTATGTTACTGAATATCCGTGAAATGGAGCTTTAATTAGACGGGTCAAATATGTTGTTTGTGATAGTTTGGCTATAACCCTGCTCATTCTGTCGTTTGGAGTAGAATAAGGTTCTTATTTGTTTTCATCCTCGTTGCATGTGCATGAGTATCCATTTGCCTTCTTTCTTCATATTGAAAGAGAGGGGGTGGGTGGGTTAGGATGCTCTTTATTCCTAAAAATTTGTATCATCGTCTAATTTTGCATTTTCTTCCGTTAGTACGCTCGAATTATCCAGAAGCTTGGTTTCCCGGCCAAATTTAAGGTAATACTTCTGTTATATCTTGTTATGTTTACGAAGTATTTTCAATCTCTACTGTTATATCTAATATTAGTTGACTCATTTCATGCTTCAGGATTTTAAGATTCAGAATATTGTTGGCTCTTGTGATGTCAAGTTCCCCATAAGACTTGAGGGTCTTGCATATTCCCATGGTGCTTTCTCAAGTGTAAGTTATTAACTTATTATTTAACATTATTTTTTTTTAATGGGTTTTGGGTATCTCATGACTTCTACATTAAAAATAATTATATCGAGATGGAATTATGTACCCTGTGAGATATTATATATAGAGAACTATATGTTGTCTAAATTTTAGTTTCTCCAACTATTGAGAGCGTTGATCTGACATGTATTGAACTCCATATGCAAAACTGATATTGAACAACCTTAAGCTGGTTTTGTTTAGTTATTAATGTGATGCTGCTGCTGTCTGGCTATGCTCAATGTTTCATTGAACGCTGCAGAAGGCTATATTTCTTTCTTGTGTATGATATTTTAATGAGTAACATGGTGGGAAATAGTGAACCTTAATGAATGGTATTGTATTCATGAAACAAGTTGCATGTTCAATAAATTCCCATGTCATCAAGTTAAAGAAAATGTTGAATAAATCTTCAACTTTGCTGTTTGTGGTGTTAGTACGAACCAGAGCTGTTTCCGGGGCTAATTTACCGTATGAAGCAGCCTAAGATAGTCTTGCTTATATTTGTCTCTGGGAAAATTGTGCTAACAGGTGCCAAGGTAATATTCCTTCGTATTTTTTGTCTGTTCTTCTCATTTTGGTTTTGATGTACTTGTTCCCAAGATTATTTATTTTGTTTTCTTTCCATATTCTAGGTGAGAGATGAAACTTACACAGCATTCGAGAACATATATCCCGTGCTTACTGAGTTCAGGAAAAACCAACAATGGTATGGATGTGGTTCTATTCATTTTAACATAATTACTGCTATTTATTGGTTTACACTTTGAATTGTAGCTGTAATATTGGTTAATTGCAGAGATATTGGACTCTACAATTTAACATTTCTTGCTTTCTAGCAAATTTTCCAGAAAAAAGGTTTTGTTATTCATGTTTGCCTTGTACACTAAGTGTGCACTCTAACCTCTCGCCTTTGGATGTGGTGGTATTTATTCATTTAAGAAGATTCCACACCCCATCCAAGGGCAGAGACGGAGTGCATGTTAGCTTGTGTACTGGACTTTACAAATATCATCTCTTTTTTTTTGTTTATTTTTTATTTTGAGGGTCCTAATGAAGTATTTGATCAATTGTGACAGATTTTTTTTCAAGGGAAGGAGCAAAGTGCCACTAAAGGAATGTTGTTCCATGGAAATGTAAATATCAAAACAAAAGAAAAAAAAAAAAAAAGAACATCTGGATTGATATTAGTTAAGACTCATTTGTTTTAGTTGTTTTTTTGTTTTGAATGTTCTAGTAAGGTGAAGCACATTGTTCTATTCTAATTGACATTTCAAAACAAAACACGATTTTGAAGAGGCAGAGAGGTGTGAGAGAAGTGGAAAAGAAAAAAAAAATATCGAGGAGCTAGAAGCAAAAAGGAAATTTTATGCATGTAAAATTGCAACCACAAATTGTCCGAAAAAAAAAGCTTTGATTATTGAAATGCACGTTTTTTTTTTATTATTATTGAAATGCACGTTTTTTTTTTTTTTGGGATTTGGACAAGTTTGCCGGATCCACTGCCGAATTCTATAAAAATTATGGAGTACTTTTCTCCGAACTCTTTAAAATTTTTAAAATATACGTTTTTAATCCATATCATCATCATCGTTTTCAAAAGAGTATATAGATTTATAAATAGTATATTTTTTTGGTGACTTAAAAGAAAATAAACAAAAATTAAGAAAGAAAAAAAAAATAAGAAACTGCTTAAGAAAGGCGGTGCTGTTGAATATTACTCTCAAACTCCTTCTAAGGTAATGGAATGGAAGCTCTATTTGGGGAGAATCTCAAACTCTTTTTAAGGCAATGGAAGTTTCACTTAGGGAGAAATAGTCCTCATTGCAGTCTTTGCCATGATGTCTGCTATTGTATTTGCATCTCTCAAGATCAACCGAAGATCAGCACGCCATTTTTAAGACATGATATCTCGGATTTTTAACACCAAAGGATCAATAAATCCAGAGCAATATTGTAAATTATTGATAATAGTAAAAGCCTCCACACAGTCTGTCTCACATATAATGTCTCTTTGTCTCGAGTCTCATGCTAAAAGAACATATAATGTCTCTTTGTCCCGAGTCCCATGCTAAAAGAAAGCCTCTCCAAATAGCAAACAACTCTCCTTGCAAAATGCTAGGACTCTCAATTGTTCCCAGACAGCCTCGTTGCCACCTTCCCTTTCAATCTCTGCTAACACAAGCAAAACCAACTCGACAGCCTCGTTGCCACCTTCCCTTTCAATCTCTGCTAACACAAGCAAAACCAACTCGAGCACCACTGCCAGTATAGCTAGCATCACAATTAATGGTTGAGGGGATAGATAGTCGTTGCAACTCAAAAATATTTCGAAGCTCCTTTTCTAAGGACAAAGCCATACCAATCACCTTGTCTGTGGTCCAATGCTGGTGAGAATGAAATATCTCGTTATTTCTCGAACACCAAATCCACCATAGACCAGAAAGGAATCTAAAGGGGCGCTGTTTGCTATTATATAAGAACCAACTCATCAAATCCACTGGTTGATCGGAGATCCCTAAAGCTTGCCAAACAAGTTGGGCTTTTGGATAATCCCGAATACAATGTAAAACCGATTCCTGACCTAAGAAACATCGTGGACAACTATCTGTGTGCGAAATGCCCCTCCTAAAACGAAATGCAATAGGAAAGAGCCTCCCGAAGACATAGTCAGGCCAAAAATTTGTGCTTGAAACATGTTGACGCCAAAGCCAAAGTCAATTATCCCTATTCTCCCAACTAAACATCTTCTTACTGAGCCACAAATAACCACTATGAGCATCATAAACCTTTGAGACCGCATCAGTCCAACACCAAAGTACACTCGTCTTCAAAAATACATGTTACACTGTAATAAGCCATATTTAACAAAAAATTTTTAGTTATAAATTAAAAAATAACTATTTTTAAAAAATAAAATACAACTTATTTCTGTGTACTCTTGTGTACTCTCATGTACTCTTGTATATTAAAAATAAAATATAGAAAAGTACAAGAGTACATAGGAATAAGTCGTATTTTATTTTTGAAAAATAATTATTTTTTAATTTATAATTAAAAAAAAATCCTTGTTAAACATGGCTTATTCCGAGCCCGTGTATTTTTTTTAGACAATAATAATGGTTGCCATTCTTAAGTGCCACTATAGGAATGATGTTCCATGGAAATGTAAATATCTAAGGCAAAAAAAACATTTGGATTGATATTAGTTAAGACCCATTTGTTTTAGTTGTTTCTCTGTTTTGAATGTTCTAGTAAAGTGAAGCACATTGTTGTTCTATTCTAATTGACATTTCAAAACAAAACATGATTTTGAAGTGTGAGAGAAGTGAAAAAAAAAAAAATATATCGAAGAGCTAGAAGAGAAAAGGAAAATTTATGTATGTAAAATTGCAACCACAAATTGTTGCACACATTTGATTTTGATTTTGATTTAGACCGTATGTAACTACTTATATGAGAACAAACTTGCCTAATTAAATCATTGTAACAATTATAATATTGTAATGTGTCCATAGCTATAGCTTCTATGTGGAGGCATATTTTTTTAAGGGTTAACTACTAAAAATGTCTTTAAATTATTTAAATGCCAATAAAAATGTATTCAAATTTTGTTATCGATAAAATTGCTTTTAAATAATTTAAAAACGTAATAAAAATATCCAACTGTAAATATGTATTTTTAAAAAATGTCTTAGATATTGAATTTTGATATAATAAAAAATAGAATATTATTATTCTTAAAATTTGGTGACTTTTTTGCTAAGTATATATATTTTTTTATGATTTTTTAAAAATATTATTGGTTGTTAATAAAAAAATATATACTAAAAAAAATTACCAAATTTTAAGGATAATAATATCTCATTTTTATAATCATACTTGCAAAAAATTGCATCAAAATTCAATCTCAAACATTTTCTAAAATATATATTTATTGTTGGACATTTTTATCGCGTTTTAAAATTATTTGAAGACATTTTTGTCGATAGTAAAATTCGGATGCATTCTGTTAGCGTTTGAATAATTTGGGAGGTTTTTTATGGTTAACCTAATAATTCAAGGAAAAGAATCCAATGAGTGGCAGGTAGATTCAAGAAATGTATAAATGAGTTTTTTCTAATTAAATTTGAGTTAACTAATTTCTTACTCAACATTACAATACATAATTTTACCTTCAGTAACAACAGATTTATAAATTACTCAAATAACATATTTGAGTTTGTATAAATAGAAAAACAAACAAATAAAAGAAAATCGAATATGAAAATTAAATTGAAAAATACAATACGAAAAAAAATATATTAATAAATGAACCTACCTTGCGATTGAAAACTTCTTGGTTAGTACTTAGTACATGAATCACATACAACTTGTATATATAGCAATGCTAAAATAATATTTAGAATTAAGCTCTAATCTATCAAATTGTTTCTTTAATTTCCAGTGTATGTATTCAAGGAAACTTTTAATTCTGAAATGGAGACAGTGCACATTTTCTGTCATATTATAATTAAAAAATGAGTTATGGTCCTAGAATCTTGATACATTAAGGGAAGCCATCTGAAATGGATATAGTACGCATAGATGATAGATGAGATCATGAAAGCTTATGAACAAAAAAGATTTTCTGAATAATGTGATGAGATTCTTCAGATTTGGACATTAGATGTTTAGAGCAATAGTTGAGATTCATGACACAAGGATAATGTCACAAATAATTTATTAAGTGTATATATAATATATAAATGACTTAATTATCCATTTNATGTTATAATTTTTTATTATAATAAAAATTAATATTTATTTATAAAATTAAAAATAACATATAAAAATTAACAATTTTTTAAATATTTTAAACGCACTTTTATTCTCTTTAATGTATTTACCAAACACGCCGTTAAACTTGGTTTCAAATGTCAAAATTCTTTGTCACCGAGGCAGTGACATGGTAGAAGATTTGTTGGCCTCCATAAAGGTTGTATCGAGTTCAAATTTTGGATTAAACTCAGAAAGTGAAATATAAAATTCATAGTAATGTATGTTATGCAAAAGAAAAAAAAAATCAAAATTCTTTTATTTTGTACTTGATTGTTGATTCTGTACATTTGTGACTGTGTGTGTTAAACATTCCATTAGAAGAAAACCTGTTTTGGGTTAAGAACATGGTTAATTATAAAATTTGAATCCTTTAGCTTTTGAATTTTCACTTTAGAAAGTAAAGTGTAATTTCTCATTCTTAAATAATTTCTCTCTCATATTTTTTTATCCCACTTATAAAATAAATGATGAGAGATTAATTATTATGGTTTTTTTTTCGGTCATACAAACTTAATATTATTTATACTTTTTAATAAAAATATAAGATTTTAAAATTAAATTGAGTTTGCTTTCCTGTACATATTATAACTTTTTTAAAAATACATTAGTATTTAAAACCTTTTCTATTTCATAAATATGATTTGAAATAAATTAACTTAGCACAACTCTATTATTGTATAGATAATGACTTGAAAAAAATAGTATGTATACTTTTAATATTTAATAACATTCATCAATCATTACTATCAATGTTAAAAAATACACAAGCATATAAATATGCAAGTATAGCCCACTAAATACTCACCAATTAAGGGAGATGCATGTCAAGAAACACAATATTATGAAATTTTCACGCAAATGATGTCAATGTACGGTTCTATGAACATTCAAATCAAGTTTCTAATATCTCCCATATTTAAATATTATATGTCCACATCCAAGTCACAAACAGTTCAGAAATCAAAGTTATTTTTCTTCTTTCCTTCATCCATTTTACAAATGGATTTAGTGAAGGGAAATTGAGATAAAGGGAGACCAAAGAAGGCATGGATTGAACCATGAACCTTCCTTATTGATCTCACCATTTAACTGAGCCAAGAATGAGTTGCCTGAGATGAAACTCTCTATTGTAACGGTGGTCTCCTCCAAAGTTGGATGAGACAAAGCTCACCAACTTCATCTGCAACAATATTAGCCTTATATAGGATTCAAAGCAATAATGGACAAACACACAACACTCTTAATCATGTAAAGGAAAGTTTCAAAGTATAAAGTTATTTACATGTAGATTTGTAAAACTTCTTATCATGGGTATGTCTTATATTTGTTTCCATTACTAAAAACTTTCTATATTCAAAATGACAAGGAATTTAATTTTTATGCACTGTTAGTGTAAAACAGTTTTACATGTGCATTCAATCGCGTAACGGCACATCCGCAGAAATAACTACCTTTACATTGACTGAATGAATAGTCATTTGAAAGAATGATGTGATTGAACGACATTGTAAAACACTATCAGTGCATCAAAATAAAACTCGATGATAAGGTTGTTGACATGCTTTTGATTTCGGATTAAAACCATGTCTGCTATACATGTATATGTATCAAATACTACTATGTTAGAATACTTTTACCCACAATAATCTTTAGAACAAATAGACAAGGTTGTAAAGTGTTTTCAGGTTACCTTTAGAGTCATCATGTGCCAGAGGGAACCACCAACTTGGGGGGAGGTGTCATTCAATAGCCCCATTTGGGGCTCCATGCATAAGCATGCCTTGCCTTTCTCCACCAAAGCAATGTCCCTCATTTCTTCCATTAAACTGTGAATGGTACATTGAGGACAGACCATTGCTACCATGGAAACCAATGGTGAAATTCTGCATTTTCTCCATGTCGTGAACCATGGACTGCGACACAACATAGTGATCATTGTTGGAATGTAAAGGAGCCGCGGAAAGCGAGCTTCCGGATTCCATTGAGGGGTTTACACTGTTGTTGTTGCCTTCAAGCTTCTTTGTATTAAGAAAGCGACCACCATTACCCCTTGCCCTTCTCATAGCATGAAGGTGACGCGACTCATGAAGATATGGCTGAAAGAAAAGAAATTAGTGAAACAAGTTACAAGTTACAACCATCAGTAGTAATAAATATCACTTATTGGACACAAATGAAAGATCTAAAGTTATGCAAAACATTCACTCAAACACCTACTAGTGTGAGGAATGATGAAGCCTCAATAAGCATCATGGTCATTTGTGATATTTACCGCACTAAATGACCATGATCATGTACAGAGAAAAACACAATGCTAGACTCACACAGTATAAAAGCATCCGGTGTTAATGCAGGATCCGGGAAAAGGCCGCACCCAAAGGGTGTAATGTACACGGCCTAACCCGATAATTATATCAGTGGCTGTTTCCACGGCTTGAACCCATGACCTTGAGATCACACGGAGACAACTCACCTATTGCTCCAAGGTTCCTCTTCTAGACTCTCAGTATATAATTTGAAGTAAAAAAATTGAAAATTTCCATCTAATCATAAAGGACCTCCTATATCAGCAATTTCAAATCCTATGTGTCCAAAGTCCAAACTGTTTAGGTCACACTTATGCTTTGTGAAGGTAATCTTAAAATGGATAAGTTGCCCACCCAGAAAAGTATGGATTCAGATTTTATCCGAAACAAGTAACAGAAGTAGTATGATCCAAATGTTATCATCATAGACTAGTTGATACCAGATATGCTTATGCAGAATCATTCCACTTACTAATCGTCGTGGAACGGAGAAGCATATTTAAAGATAAACTGATGTTCAGGTGACTTTTCCTAATACATAAACTCAACTCTCATATCAAGAGTAACAGAACTTTTACGTTCTTCTGATATTCAAAACTCCTAAAGTGTTCTAAAATCTACAAGCTCCCCATTCTCGTAGCAATAGAATCATTCATTTCAAGATGGTACTTTCTTCAAAATTTGGATATCAAATGTACCTTTCTAACTTTAATCACTTTCTTTTCGAGCTCGGCCTTAGCACGTGACTGTCTTCTTCTCAGAATACCATGATACTGCTTTGCATTGACATAAACCGGCTCCTCTTCCATTTCAAGTGGCAAAAGCATTCTAGCATGGTTCATCCCATACAGCTGAGGGTTTATCTAGAATCATGGCAACAGCTGTTAGGACTAGAAATAAATCATCAATAAAGTAACATTTCACTAAATTGATTGAATAAGAATATTGAATATAACTTAGAACAGAAATCCATTAGAGAAAAGGAAAACCATCCTGAAAGGTAACACATTTGCAGCGATTACCGCCTAAAGGACGTGAAGAATCCGGCTTACAGAATGGAATAGAACAAAAAGGCATTCAATGCTTATTGTTACAGTTTTAGCATTGCTGAAATGCATTACTTCTAAGTGAACAAGTGATAAGACATGTCTTCTTGTTTGCATAATTATTGTTATGTAGCAATTTTGGTAACTATGCCTAATTATGGTCTGCTATTTATGCAAAGAATATCTGAGAGAGAGAGAGAGAGAGAGGAGTGTTCGAGTGATAACCATTTTCGTAAACACTGTACGGAAAATCCTAGATAGTATACCATAGTTTGTTGCCCATAGGGTGTCAAGCCTCCACCATAATGTGCATCAAAATAAGCTTGTGAAGTTAAAACCTGCATCATATTCAGAACTCCTATTATGTTTGTTTTACTTTTAAACCAACATAATATATGTGTATACTATACAAACACATGGTTCCAGATTCTGTAAACCGAAAAATAAGAAAATGGAGAAACAAAGAAAAAGAAGATTAACAGTATGGAATAGATTTATGCACTATAAACTCAGTAAACAAAGGATCATGCCATAGTTGCATATGACTGAAAAAATTAGTTCCAAAGGTCTTACAATTGAATGACCAATGCTTTCAGTCTCGGAATTCGGACCAAGGTGTTTTCCCATGGTAAATGGGGTTGAGGAAAAAGCATGTTTGATGTTCTGGTGCTCTTTGGTAACATCTCCACCTGAGAACAACAATCAAAATTTCTATAAATATCATATTCATACATTCCAGTGTATATGCAAAAGCACAATTCAGTTCCTGGTAATTCTACTATGCACCTCATGCAATTCCCTACCTATATTCTATTTAGGTTCAATTGCACTTTATTTATTATTATTTTTTATAAAAAATGAAAATAAAAGACAGTTAACGAATCAAAATTCTTATCCCAATAGGTGGAACCGGCTACATAGATCAAATGATAACCGTTTTTTTCTTTTGACCAAAACCAAGACAAAAAGACAATTAACTAACCAAAAACCATCATTTGAGATACAAATTCCTCCCTTTCAAAAAGGTTACATATAGTAGATAAGTTACTTATATTTATGACAATTAAACCCTAATTTGAAGGTCATGGAACTCATTGATGACAAAGAGTCCTATTAAATGTGAGAACTTCAATTGGTTGGAGAAACTGCAGTAGCAAAATTGCAACTGACCTGAAGTTATTTCAACTCAAGTCTACCAAAACAATAATTCTCCCCTCTCACTAATCACCTCTTGCCACGTGGAAGATAGGCAATAACTTAATCGGAAGTATATTTTAACAATTTAACCATTAAATCACAATATATAAAGATCATTTATACCAAATTTCAAGAAATCGCATATCAATAAGCATGCAACTGAAGAACTATTGGTTTATTATATTCTGAACATATATATTATGTTGATTTTTAAGGATATAAAAAGTATAGCAAATGATTATGAATTGACATGAAATTTTCTAGATATAGATCTATAAGATATAAGTTTCTAATCCAACAGTTGAACTTTTTAAAACAATTACACAAGCAAAAAGCTATTCAACAGTGTAACATATACTTAAATTGACATCGTTGTCATTTGATCTTAACACACACACACAGACACACACTCTGAGCAGGGATTAATGGGACAGAAAAGGGACGAATATGGCTCCTCTAAAGTAAGCATGTTGATGTTCATAAAGTGATAAAGTAAAGGGTTAACTGTTAACTGTTAACTGTTAATGAATAACCAATGGTAAATCAATAGCTTTCATCATGTATAGGACTCACCAAATGATGAAATGTTAGTTATCCTCTTGGATTTCCCACTTTACCAATAAACTCACTTTAGAGAAGCCAAATCCAGGACCGATACGATTTGGGAAAGTGTTATACTTACTCAAAACCAGAACATCTATGCATTATGCCAAAATACAGACACCTGAGTTATCAATTCCAGGTAGTGATTGAGAAATCAAAGACTGCATCTGTTTATTGAAACCAACAACTTCATTAGTCTCTGATTGTGTTGTGACTGTGCCACCATTCATGGCTGATGAACCATTCAACTGCTGATCTACTGATGATGATTTTGGAGCATTCTCACCGGCTCCGCCGCGCCACCAGGGCTGAGCATAAATGGAAGCTTGAAACTGAATCTGCTGGCTTCGCTTCGCCCGCCATTCGTCTGATTCGGGTTTTCCTGGCATCTTAAGTCAAGTATTCCCTGGAACCAAAACAAATATACAACAACAAATTAAACATTCTAAAATCATATATATACAAAAACAAACTTAAATTCCCAAAACACACAAAGAAACAAATAAATCTCAGTCTGTTAACTCCATTAAACTGAATTGAATGTTGCATCTATGAAGTTGAAAAGGAAACGAATTTGAAGACCTACCCTCTACTCAGATAAACCCCAAAGAAACTTGATTGTGATCAACCTACCCTCTTTGTTCTTGACCTGGAATCGGATTTATTTATTGCTAACCTGAAATTTCTATATAGAACAAAGTAAAGATTACCCTTTTTATATTTTCATTTTTAATTTCCGTTACTACACTAGAAACCTCAAAAAATCAAACTAATATTCACATGTTTTCTTCCCAATCAAACATTAACCACTAAACAGAAAAATTCCGATTTTCTCAGAAGCAATAGACAAAGATTAAAACAAAAAAGGAAAACAAGAAAACACAGAACAGTAGAATGCGCTTTTGAACTCTCTAGTCAAATACGATTCAAAGCTAAGGTTCTCATGAGTTTGAAGCATAGAAGACAATTTCTTCTTGTTGTTTTGGTAAAGAACTTACTATGGTAGGAGCTATGCTTTTCACTCTTCAGAACTGAATTACATTGAGATTGAGATAAGAAGACCCTTTCTTTCTCTCTCTCTCTCTCTCTCTCTCTCTCACTCACAATGGAGCATGATGCAATGATGAGAATGAGAATGAGAATTAACCTATATGAATAATATTTTTTTCTAATGAATTTTAATTAATTAAATAACTAAATGTAATAAGAAGTATATTTTATTTCTACTTCACGCAAAGGTCTATGTCAATGTCTGATCTCTGATGTCTCCAATTTGGAAGAAAGAAAAGAATGAAACCAGAATGATCTAATTACTTTTACTTGAGTGCAATGCAAGAAGAATTGATATGGCCACTCACTTTGAAACCCCTTTTTTTCTATAAAAACTTTGCTGAAAAGTGGATCAAGCTTCATCCTTGTGTCACCTTATTCAATGTAGAATATAAGAAATTATAAATGAAGCATGTTTGGGTATATTTGTGTAATTGTGTTGTGTGTGTATGTGTGAGTCATTGACTTTTGAGAATATTAGAAAATAAATTATCATTTAATATTTTTTCTTGGCAATTTGTTCTTAGTATTTTGAAAAAATAACATGGTTGAGAGATTAAATTATTTAAAAATTAAAAAAATTATATGATTAATATACTT
>NC_029792.2:119731525-119743926 GCF_000816755.2 Arachis ipaensis
ATTAATATACTTTTAAAATTTTATTAGAGATTAATTTATCTTATATTTTAAAATATTAGTAACTATTTTGTCTGAATTTTTTTATTAGTTTTAATTTTATTGAAAACAAATATTATTAAAACCAATTTAAATTACTGCTCTTATTTTGATTAATGTGAACTGCTTACTAGTAGGATTAGTATATTTTTAATTTTATATTAGAGAAATGGTTGTGTTTTGCGTAGTTATTAAAAGTTAGTGTGTTTTACACTTTCATTCCGCTGTCAAAGTTATATTCGAAGAAATCGGAGAGTCTATTTTTTAAATTTTATAAATTTGACCCACAATTTTGTTTAATGATAAAAAAAATCAACCACTTAAAAATTGGACCCTTCTGCAATCTCAAATTCAAACTCATCAATCTAAAAATCTAATCCTCAAATTTCATTTAAAATTTTAATTCACCCAAATCTGAGTCTCTAATTTGGTTTTTACAATTAAAAAAAATCACCACCATATTGAATTAAAACACCCAACTTTCTCATAACTAAGGATAACAAAACAGTAACTTCCATTACTAAAAAAATAAGTCGACAATCCTTTTCTTTTAGGATATTTTTTTTGTTGTTGTTGTCTTTATTTGGATAATTTACTAAAGGACAAATCTGTTTTGTCTATGTTTCTTTTTTACTTTCTTTTTTTTTTTTCACTGGAGTTAATTGTTTTGCCAATTTCAATATTAAATAAAACAAAAAAATATTTTTCTAATGTATTTTATTCTTGCAAAATAGTTTATTTTTATCTTGGCACAATAATTATTTTGTATGTTTTTATCTTATTATACTTTTTTAATTAAGTTATTCTATTAATCTTTATATTTTTAAATTTTTAATTAGATTTTAAATTCTTATACTAATTTTAAATTTGAACTTAGATCTTTTTAATAATAAACATTAAGATAAAGTATTATTTTGGTCCCAAAATTTAGAGTGAATATTATTTTAGTTTTTAATCTTTTTATTTTTATCCCAAAACGTTTAAAATAGTATAATGTTATCTCACTATCAAATTGCTCACCAACATTTAACAAAATTGATGTGCTGTTAATAATATTTTTGTTAAAATTATATTTGTTCAACATCTTCTTTCACTTTTACTCTCTCAATAAATCCAAATCCTATTTTTCTACTCTTTTCTTTTTTCTCCTCAAACATTTTTTGGAGAATTAATAATATAAAAAGAAAAGAAAGAAAGGAGTAAGAAAATAAAGTTTGGACTTATTAAAAAAATAAAAGTGAGAGAATAGGTTGAGTATTTTAATAAAAATATTATTAATAGTACATCAATTTAGTTAATTATTAATAAAAAATTTGTTGAAAAAATAATATTGATATTATTTTAAACGTTTTATAATAAAAATATGACGATTAAAATATTAGGAACCAAAATAAAATTCACTCCAAACGTTAAACCAAAACAATACTTTATCCTAAACTTTATAAAAATGTTTATATTCATCTCACACCACTAATAAATATGTTTGAGTAGATTCTGTCAAGTTAAATTTTTTAAATAGCATGATACAATTAGAAATTTAAAACTGGCATAAAAACCTAATTTTTAATAAAATTATAAAAATAAAAAAGTAATTTAACTTTTTGTTTTCTATATGTATCTTAGTGTATATTTGTCCAATCAAACATATTACTTATGATTTTATCTGTGTAATAACACATGATTGATATTACTAAACTCTATAGTCTATACCTCACATGACTTGGTTTGGTTTGAATGGAGGAGCATCTCCAAAAGAATTATTTTTGAAAAAAAAAAACAATACTTGAAAAAATTGAGATAAATGTTTAGATGTGAAACTAATTTATTTTTTTAGGAGTGTTAGAGCTAGCAAAATTTGTGATATGTAGTCCTCGGTTAGCCATTATCAATATTTTTAATGATGTGAGATAATATCTAATGGTATAGAATTATTCATTTTTGTTTTAATAGTTAAGTGCTGACCATATTTAATAAAAATGTTGGCCTCTAGACTTTCTCTTATTTTTTATTTCATTAAACATTAATTTTAGAATTTAATTTTAATGCACTAATAATGTAAAGCGTTTTACGCAGTCATAGAATTACATCCATTTTTTATGACTATTTACGCTGTTAATATAAAAAGTTATTATTTTTATTGATATGATATTACATAATTAGATCCATGTGTAAAATTATTTTATACCCACGGCGCATCAAAATTAAAATTTTTATTTTATTTTATATTTTATAAAACTTGAAATTTATTTATTACAAATTTTTGTTAGAGTAATTTATCCGAACAAAACTTGATAGAGACCTGTTTTATATGTCTTACTCGGATTAAAAATTTAAATAAAAATTACTATTCAAAAGTCAAACCTCTAAACTCTTCATCCTTCCCCAAAATCAGAAGTCCAAAAGAAAAGAAAGCTGTGTTTAGTTGTTTACCGTTTTACTGATTGGCCTTCGCCGACGGTTCAATTCCTCTCTCTCCCACAACCGCCGGTAATCCTTCCTTCCTTTCTTCCTTTCTTCTCTTACACACTCACTCATTCATTCTACTTCCTCTCTTTCTTTATTTTTAAATTCCCCATTTCTTGCGTTTAGTTCTGTTTTACATAATAATATTCTCTCCAACTTCTGTTTGCTTATTCTTCTTTTAATTCCTTTCTTGCAACTTGTTTTTATTATTATATTTGCATTGTTATTACTTACTCCTGCACAATTGAAGCATCTATGTGGAGAATGCAAATGCATATGCACTACTTTGTTCTCTTCCCCAGAATGCACGTTATCTGTTTGTTAAAATGCTTCACTTGATTTGGCATTTTCATTTTTTTCAACTTTCATTCTCACTGTTATAATTACGATGTTTTTACGTATTCTAGACAAGGATAATGTAATAATTCATTCTTTTTATTAGTAATAAAAGAAATTATTATGAGTCTACTAGGATAGATGGAACAGTGACATATGCTTTATATAAATCTTTGGTGTACTTGTCTTTGTTTGATAAATTTGAGGAATTTAGTTCGCTCTAAAGATTTTGATTTTGGGATTTTTTTTTTCAATTGATTTAATTCGCTCTACGCTTAAACAGTATCACTCTAGACATGATATATAATAGGGCTCAATGACGTCGTTTGTTCCATGTAACCAATCCCACCTAGTGGGATGATGCTTTGTTGTTGTTGTTGACTTGTTGTTTAGTTATTTTGTTGGATAATCCTGATGAACGAGTTGAACTAGAAATTTTATAATTAGAAGCAAGGTAGCTGACATTGTATATTTAGAGATGGGGGAATTTTGGTGGTCCCTTTTGGGTGCTGCAATCCCTTTGGTTGTTGCAGGACAAGCTTTTAGGGTGAAGAAGAGGAATGCAGAGGAGCAGAGGCTGAAGAGCACGAGGGGAAGAGAAAGGAGCTCCGATGAAATCTTTGTCTGCGAAAGGGTATGCACATCGAAGAGGATGTTGAAGAAGGTTGGCTCGTTCTCAAAGGACCCCATTCCTGATACTTGTGTCACTGTCTGTGGTGTATCTGACCTTGATGCGTGCGCTGACGCTTGCGCTCGCACTGTTTGTGTTAACCAGCATCAGGTACCTAATTGGAATGACATATGCCTTAGGAGGTGCCAGAGTGAATGCCTGAAACTCTCATCTCAATCTTCCTAACTGATGGATTGTCAGATTTACTGCAATGAAAAAGTTTGTGTATACATTTGCATGTTTTTGTTTCATCATTTTAACTCTATAATCCCAGTTTTCTTGGGTAACCCTATGGAAATGCAAATGGGAAATTAGTCAACTAGATAGATCATAGTTCATTTATGATCAAATGCTTGTTTCTTTTGCTGCTCTATCTGTAATTTCTGGTGGCATTCACACACGTTCAATGTTGTAGCATTATGTTATGATTGGCAACAAAGCAAAGCGAGGACGGCAACGCGAAATGCTCAGCGGAAAATGTAATGTTGCCACAATGGGAATGGGTGTGAGTGCTGCGCGAACTTTAGACTTCGGTGCATGAAGTGTGGAAACATTGCCATACTATTGCTCAATTTTCATTTCTATCTTAAGTATAAAATATGCTTTCTGTCTCTGACTTTTATAATTTTCTTAAAAAATATTCATAATGTTTAATTTCATTTAATTATCTCTGATATTTTTTATTTGTGTCAAAATTATCTTTACACGTTAATTACATCTAAAATATTAGGGATACAAATCAAAATATCTAGAGATAGCTTTGACACAAATTAAACATGTTAGGAATAATATTGATTGAAATTAAACGTTAGAGGTTTTTTTAAAAATTGTAAACTTAGAGACAAAAAATATACTTAACTTCTGTCTAAAAATACTAACTGTCCAAGCAGAACATTATTTAATATATTGATCATACTCTTGCTGCCCATTATTGTTCCTGAAGTTTACCGTTCTTATTTATGTCTCTTGGACAAAACATTTGTGTGTTTGTTTCTGTTTCTATAACTAAATGAGTTTCTGTATCTATTGTTTTTGTATTTCTGTCTCGAATAATTTTCAAATGCAACTAAATCTGTATTCTTTTTGGTCTTTCACCTCTCTAAAAAACTATCCAGCAATTGATGGCAGGAACCTTCTTTAACTGAAGACCAAGTAACTGTAAGAAGCTAAGATCAATAACAAGGAAAATACACCCAAAACCTAGAAAATAAAGACAACTTTACAAAAGAAACATGTTTTGTAAAATAATAAAATTGAAATTTTGAAAGTAACAATCCAGCAGTTTTGCTTAAGCCATAAGGTAGTGTTTGGAAGAGAGATAGAAATTTAGAGACCGAAACTGAGAAACAGAGATTGAAATAAGTATTAGTATTGTATTTGGTATAAAGTGGGAGATAGAGACCAAAATAAGAATGAAACTCTAATTTAATTTGCACAAAAGATAAAGTTGGAATTAATTAATTGAAATAGGAGTATTTTAGATGTAAAATGTTATTAAAATTTCAGTCTCCATTTCTAAAAATTTCAGTTTTTTATGTCTCTACTTTTTGAAAGTACTGAAATTTTAACAACAAATATAATATTGAGTTCTAGTCTCTCAATTTCCGTCTCAATACCTCAAAATAAACGCTATACATGTCCATATGCTTAGAGATTACGTATGGGGACATATTCATGATAAGTGTGAAGAATAAATTCCATGCTTTGTTATGATAGAAGCAGAATACCATGGAGCATGAAACCAGAACATTCAATTCCATAATTCTTTTTGGTCCCGGTTGATATTTCCATGTATTTATTTATTTATTTATTTATTTTTGGTTACAATTCCATGTATTTAATTTGATCAGTAGTAGCTCCTTTAAATTCAATTATGCTATTGCTATGTTAATCCACTGACGCCGAAGGTAGTCATAGATTAATCTTTAGTTTGTGGTATTGAGAGATATCGTATGCAAATAAAGAAAAAAAAAATATATGATTTCCTTATCTATCTATATACCTATCACAATATTTGATCAATAAACACCTTAAAGATTATAAAACTTAGAAACCTTTACTAATCAAGTAATCATGATCTCTTTTTGGTATTAGTATTTTTTGTGTTCCTTTTTTTGTATTAGTATGATATTGTGCCCGTTATTCTTAATTAATTCTAAAACAATTATTAAAATTTATAAATCAATCATAGTTCGTAAAATTGTCAATTATTTTTTTATCATTTTTGAAGGATTGTAATTCTTGTTTTTTTTAGGAGATTATTTCTAATGTCAGCAAGTTTATCTTGATGAATATATCTAGGTCAACTTTGGTTGTTCCCTCATTTATAGAATCTTTACCGAGGCATACTTCATAAATCAATAATGGTACGAATTTACACATTATATAATCAAAGAGAATTTTTCCAAATTTGAACTAGATAATCTTTTTACTTGAAACTATAGAACAAATAGTGGTGCCTAATTAAAGAGAGCTATCTATCCATGTATTTACTCCCAATATTATAGTATCTACCATAGTACCATCCATAACGTGTCGCAAGAATAAACAAAGGACGCAAGTGCGCCCTACTTTAAATCTTATGCCACGTGTGGCGTGTCATCCCTACTGTCCGTACGGCCATGCCACACTAGCGTTGGCGTATTGTCGTTTTGCGGAATTTTGTTGGCTCTTTTGTCGTTTAACCCGCAAAAGGAGTGAAACGTCGTCTCAGGTCTTAGACAGAGGGAGACACGGGCAGAAGCCACGAGGCGCGTGTAGATCATGAATTTATAAATTAAAATTTAAATTAAAAAATTAATAAAATAAAAAAATGAGTAAAGTATCGTTTTTGTCCTCAACGTTTGGGGTAAGTCCTATTTGTATCCTTAACGTTTAAATCATCCTATTTGTATTCTTAACGTTTATAAGAGTGATTCAATGTTATCCTACTATCAATTATACTAACAAATCAGATTATATTTTTCAATTATTCTCACTTGGATGTATTCATTCTCAATTAGGTCTCACTTGGATGTGTTCGATTTTAATATTATACTCACTATTTGTGTTTAGATTCAATTATGTCCCTAGAAAAGTGAACTGTGTAAATGTTGTAGGAATTAGTTTCAACATTTGATGAGCTATTTTTCGGAATAGATCATTGATTCTATTCCAAACATTTGTATTCTAACTTCAAGAAGAGATTTTTAAAATTCAAAGTAAAGCGCTCATGATGTGTAATTGACGGCAGGATAACATTGAATCACTTTTACAAATATTAGGGATACAAATAGGACGATTTAAACGTTAGGGACACAAATAGAATTTACTCCAAACGTTTGGGACAAAAATGATATTTTACTCTAAAAAAATTAATAAAATGATCAAATAAAAAATTAATTATTTTTAAATTAAGATATTAAAATATATATTTTATAAAAATTATAAATTTAATAGTAATTAAATTTTTTTTATTTTATCAATTTTTTATTTTAAAGAATTTAAATTTTATATATATATATATATATATACACACAAGATGACAGATGGCGAGTGTTGAAGTTGCTATAGCTTATGTAGAGTGTTGTGCTGTTTGCGCTATCATGGATGATCTTTTGTCGGATGTATCATTTGAACATTGAAGAATGTAGATGAATATTTGAAAAAAGAGGGGAAAAAACGATATGTGCATCTGTTAAATATGAATGACTAATTTTTATTATTTGTATACTTTTTCGGGTGCACTTTGACGCCTTGAATTTTTTGAAGAATCCCAAATTTCCAGTTTTATTGTTATTTTACAAATATCATTTTGACATTTGTGTCGAAGTAAAATATTTTGGGCAGAGTATACATGGACTCTACCTCGAAAAATAGAAATAATAGTAAAAATCGTCCTGAAATATATCTCGTTTTTTATTTTGGTCATTAAAAGATAAAATTAATCGAAATCGTCTCCAAAAAATACACGATTTGGTCACGTTAGTCCTTCTATCAGTTGGATGATGACATGTCACGTTAAGTGTCACGTGACATGATGACGTGGTGGGTTAATGCCATGTGTCACAAGATGATTGATTGACGTGTCAGATCAGTGATACGTGGCACACCACGTGTCACTTGACATGTAAAAAAGTTATTTATAATCAAAATAGTCCTTGAAAGTTCAGACGTAAGTCATTTTCATCCCTAAAATTTAAAAAATTAATCAAATTAGTCCTTATATAATTTTTTTTATTTTTTCTTGATAATATTAAATTTGAAATATTTTTTGATACTACTAATTTTAATAGAAATGTAATTGACAAACAAAAAATTAGTAATTGTATCTTTTCTTCTTAAAAATTTTTCAATAAAATTATCTCTTTCCTTTAATTCTTCTCAAAATCTCTCTTATTCTTTTCTATTCTAAAACATTTTTCTTACATTATTACATTTTGCTGGAATATATATTAAAGGAAAAGGTTTTAGAATAGAAAAGAATAAAAGAGATTTTGAGAAGAATTAAAGGAGAGATAATTTTATTGAAAAAAATTTTAAGAAGAAAAGATACAATTACTAATTTTTTGTTTGTCAATTACATTTCTATTAAAATTAGTAGTATCAAAAAATATTTCAAATTTAATATTATCAAGAAAAAATAAAAAAATTATGTAAGAACTAATTTGATTAATTTTTAAAATTTTAGGGATGAAAATGACTTACGTATGAACTTTCAAGGACTAATTTGATTATAAATAACTTTTTTACATGTCAAGCATGTCACTGATCTGACACCACGCCATGTGTCACTGATCTAACACGTCAACCAATTATCTTGTGACACGTGACATTAATACGTCATCATGCCACATGGCACTTAACGTGACCAAGTCGTGTATCTTTCGGGGACAATTTTGATTAATTTTGTCTTTCAAAAACTAAAATGGAGATCGAAATATCTTTCAGTGACGATTTTCACTATTAACTCACAAAAAATATGTTATCATTGATTGCCTTATTTTAAGATTAGTTATTTATAGAATTAAATGAAATAAAAAGGGCTAACGAACTGTAATTCACATGGTATATGTCTTTTTTTTTGTTTAGAAATTTTGGGTTCAAATTTCATTTGATGTTATTTAACCCAAAAAAAAAAAATAAACCCCATAAAAAGCATAGATATAAAAATCAAACTAATTTAGATGGTAAGATTGACAAATTGCTGAATAAGACCTGTCTAAATTAGACATTGAATCGAATAAGAAATAAAACTAATAAGAATCGATTTAGACCAGTCAATTTTTGTTAAAACTGGTGAATCGACGGGTTTAAAAAATTCGGATCGATTCAAAAGTTCTTTTTAACTACCTGTTATCTTTATTTTTCGATTTATATCTGTTATCTTTGTTTTCTGATATATATTTATTGTCTCTATTTTTTATTCTATATTTATGATCTCTGTTTTTCGATCTATATCTATTATCTCTATTTTCCCGATTTATATTTATTTTCTATGTTTTTCGAGCTATATCTATTTTCTATGTTTTCTGATCTATATCTATTATTTCTGTTTTCTGATCTATATCTATTATATATTTTATGATCTATATCTATTATCTCTATATTTCAATCTATATCTACTATCTCTGTTTTTGGATATATATCTGTCATCTCTGTTTTCTAGACTATATCTGTTATCTCTGTTTTCATATTTATATTTGTTATCTCTATTTTTCGATGTATATCTCTGTTTTTTTATCTATATCTGTTATCTATATTTTTCGATCTATATCTGTTATCCCTGATTTTCAATCTATTGCTATTATCTCTATTTTTCGATCTATATCTATTATCTCTATTTTTTTATCTATATCTGTTATCTCTGTTTTTTGATTTATATCTGTTATCCCTATTTTCCAATCTATATCTTTTATTTCTATTTTTCGATCGATATCGGTTATCTCTATTTTCCGATCTATATCTATTATCTCTATTTTTTTATCTATATTTGTTATTTCTGTTTTTCAATCTATATCTATTATCTCTATTTTTCTATCTATATTTATTATCTCTATTTTCTGATCTATATCTGTTATCTCTATTTTCTGATCTATATATGTTATTTCTGTTTTCTGATCTATATTTATTATATCTATTTTTTTATCTATATCTGTTATCTCTTTTTTTATCTATATCTATTATCTCTATTTTCTGATATATATTTATTGTCTCTATTTTTCAATCTATGTCTATTATCTCTATTTTCCGATCTATATCTATTCTTTCTATTTTCTTATCTATATCGTTATCTTTATTTTCAAATCTATATTTATTTTTCTGATCTATATTTATTATCTCTGTGTTTCGATTAATATCTGTTATCTCTGTTTTTCGTTCTATATCTGTTATCTCTATTTTTCAATCTATGTCTATTATCTCTGCTTTTTCGATCTATATATATTGTCTTTGTTTTCTGATCTATATCTATTATCTCTATTTTTTATCTACATCTGTTATCTCTATTTTCTGATTCATATATATCATCTCTGTTTTCTTATCTATATCTATTATCTCTATTTTTCAATCTATATGTATTATCTCTATTTTTCTATATATCTATTATGTCTATTTTTCGATCTATATCTATTATTTCTGTTATCTCTATTTTTTGATCTATTTCTGTTATCTCTATTTTTCGTTTTATATCTGTTATCTCTATTTTTCGATCTATATCTACTATCTCTGTTTTTTTATCTATATCTTTTATTTGTGTTTTTCAATCTATTTCTATTAACTCTGTTTTTCATTCTATATCTTTTATTTCTGTTTTCTGATCTATATCTGTTATCTCTATTTTCTTATTTGTATTTGTTATCTCTATTTTCTGATCTATATCTGTTATCTCTGTTCTTTGATCTATATCTGGTATCTCTATTTTTTTTATCTATATCTGTTATCTCTATTTTTTTATCTATATCTATTATCTCTGTTTTTCAATCTATATCTACTATCTCTATTTTCTGATCTATATCAATTATTACCGGATCTATTCGTATCTATGTCAATCATTATTAGATTTATATCAATCATTGTCAAATCTGTATCAACTATCATCAGATCTATATCAACTATCTTCCGAACTATGACTATCAACAGTCAACAAATTCAATCAAATATCAAACGAGGACAAACACTTATCCATTCGCGATAATTGTTCAATTCAAAGTCGCATCGTTTACACATGCGCAATCAAACTTAATTATCAATCAAATCACCAAACAAAGATGAACTAACGCGATATTCTTGTCCAACCAATTCACTTCTATCAAACCTGTCTCAGCAACGGGACCAATAAATGGCAATCTAAAACAAACCATTGTCTAACTCAGTTATCAAACAAAGATGAGATATTTTCACTCTACTATCACATCCCTAACAAACATAAGGGACCAATATACCAACGGCAACTATTGCCTAAATCAAATATCAATCTATCAATTACTCAGATATCTACCAAGTCAAATTCAAACAAGTCCAAACCAAATCAATCTCACCAATACTACCCTCATCAACAAACAGTGAACCCCAAATTCTCACATTCCCACTTACCCAGTTATAAGAGTTGTGATCCTCAACTTTATATTTTTCCTTACCTACAATTCTTTTAGAAAAACAACGAAAAGAAGGAGAAGAAACCGTGGCAGTAATACAAACTAACCTCTTTTACTCATGTCTTTAAGACTCCAAAACGCTTCAATAGAAAATCAATGTTGCCTTTATGAATCCTTTTAGGATTTCAAACATAAACTAAATGCCATATTTAAGAAACTATTTAGTTCCATAAAAACCCTAATCATTGCATCTATTAAATCAACTGTTCAAAATTACATTGAAAAAACCAAAGGCACAATCAATAACAAGACTACTACACTTTTCAATACACGTTAACTTTAAATCACGTCTGAAATTTAAATTATTTTATTCTTTATTTTAATAAAGTAAGTTGATCTGGGGACTCCATATATACCTATAACTCAGACCGCCGAGTTATAACTAAAAAAGCTCAACCTGCTTTATCAAAATATAGTCAGGCTAAGCTTGGGGTTGTGATATGGCCGCCATAACTCGTCCTTAATGCTATAACTCGACAGTATACGTTATAAATCAATTATGTGATATGACCGTTATAACTCGTCTTTAATGCTATAACTCGTCAGTATACATTATAGATCAGTTATCAATAATGGGCACTAAAAGAAATATTGTAACGCACTGATATATTATTACTCTCTATTAATGCAAATTATTGAGAGTATAATTGCCGATGCTTTATTCTAAAATATAAAAGAGAGGTAAAATGTTTATTTGACACATTATATTTTGCAAAGTTTATTACTCACTTACTGACTTGAGTGTCGGAATACCTTTTGTAGATACCTATCTTCTTATTCTCTCATTGCTGATTTATACCTTATTCTAATATAAAATTTACAAATATTTATCGACGGACGAGTTATACACCGGTCAATTTTTACAAGAACAAAGATCATATTATAAGGATCATACTATACATTTCCTAACCTAGAAAGTGTAGCAGGAGAAAATAATATTGAATTGGCTCGGGGGACAAAATCGCAGGCATAAACCGGTGAAGACCTCTCATAGTTTGGCAGGTGTATTAATTAACCCAAGACTGTTTGATTAAGGTTAAATTATACCACAAAAGTTCTACCCCTGGTTATTATTGTATGGTCATAGATAATTAAGATAATTAGGTTAGGTATGTTAAAGAGTTGGCATCTCGGGAAGTATGAACGCACAAAAGAGAAGTATTATAGTATTATTATTTATTTAGGTATGACTCATAATGATCATGTTAGTTACAATACATAATTGTGACGGATACAATTTAGGTGTCCCTGTCTCCCTGTCT
>NC_029792.2:119744098-119753802 GCF_000816755.2 Arachis ipaensis
AAATACTATTACGAAATCAATTACTAAAAATAAATATATATAATTTATTTTATTTTTAATATCTATTTATATTTAACATATGTTTTATAATAATAATTAATTTTTACGACTAATTTTAGTGTACAAGTAGGGATGCTTTATTTTTTATCAATTCACAAGGCATTGACTTTCTCTGCATAATCTTGACTGCGTTTGATTGAAGCCATAGAAATGTTTAGAGACAAAGTAGCTTTCAGCTTTGTTTCTTAATACTTATGGTTTCTAAGTCACCACTCACATTTGCGGCGCCAAAATAAAACTCATTTCTTTATAGTATTGATTTTTTAGTTAACAACATAAGAAATTGTTCTTGCTGCTATAACTTGGATGGCCATGTAAGCTTACCCGCTCTGCATTCTCCAAGTGGCTTAACACATTTACTTTTAAATCAGAGAATAAACAGCTAAAAATGCATTCAAATTATTATAATGTTTACAAAAATATTTTTGATTTTTGTTATCAATAAAAATATTCTAAAATAATTTTTAAATGTGTTAAAAATGCCTAAAAGTGATAAAAAAACCTGCTCCGTTAACATAAAAGTATGACATAATTTACTTGCTAATATCAAAATTTCACTTTTTACATAAAAAATTTTGTTTGCCCATTATTTTTTCTGTTAACATAGGATATTTCTGTTCACGCATTTTCAATTTTATTGCATATATTTAATACAATTTTATCCCAGCCAATTTTATTCGGGGCTTAGACAGGATAGCTTGAAAGAATAATTAAAGTTTTGAGAACCTCTATAATGTTTATTTTGTAAAATGCGAAAGTAGGAAATCAAATGCTTTTAATAATTTATCAAGGTATTTACAAATTTGATTAATTAATATTATTAATATTAATAAATGGTTAGTAATTGTTTAGTACCATTTGGTTGAAAGGACACAACTTTTTAAGGATTATGTATATTCAAAACATTGTGTTTATTGGCTAAAGGGACACAACTCTTTAAGAATTGTATATGTTCAAAACATTATATCTATTGGCAATAGAAAAGACACAACCATTTGTATACGTAACTAATCATAATTGCTACGTGCAATATGTATAAATAAGTCATTGTCCACTATTTCAGTAAGAGAAGTACTAAGTGTATATTTTAATCAACTATTAAGAAATTTTCTTTGTTTAAGAGAGTTGAGAATTTTTTACTATTGCTAATTAAGAAATTCTTAGGTTTTCATTGAATCCTGGGAGAGTATTGTCATCAACCCTATAGCAACTGTTCGGTAGGTTGGTTACCGGACGATTCGGATTGAGATCCGAGATGTTGGTAGGGATTCGTCAGGTCGTGGACTGCCGATCGAAGGATGCGAGGTCCCGAAGTCCCGTGCTCCTGCCGGACCGGGTGGAGCTCGGGTCGGGTCGACCCGCGGGGACCTTGGGCCAGGCCGTAACAGCAACTAAGTGTGTGGATAAATATCTCTCTAAAAAAGGCGACCTAATCGTGCCTTGAAACCATTACACAAATATAAGATTTTGTCATCTTCTCATACTAATATACCCAACAATTTTAGAGAGATATTTCTTGAAGATGGCACAAGATCAAAACACTACGTTCAAGGTCATGAATCAAGAGTGCATCAAATTAGATCGCTTTGATGGAACGAACTTCAACCGTTGGAAAGACAAGATGATGTTTCTTCTTTCAGTTCTCAATCTTGCATATGTGATTGACCCAAAGACTACACCAATTGCCGATGCCGCTCAAAATTCCACACCAGAAAAGAAGGAAAAGATTGTTCAATTGAAGAAGAAACATGATGAAGATACTTTTGCATGTCGAGGTCATATTCTCAATACTTTATCCGACCGACTCTATGATCTCTACATGTTAATTCAATCACCATTAGAGATTTAGAAATCTTTGGAAGAAAAGTACAATACCGAACGACAAGGAACAGATAAGTTTATTATGATGAAATATTTTGAATTTATTATGAATGATACTATGCCTGTCATAGATCAAATTCATGAATTACAAATTCTTGTAAGGAGACTTTGTGATCTACAAGTGGTGATCCCTGAATCATTACAAGTTGGAGCAATTATTTCAAAATTGCCTTCATCTTGGAATGGTTATAGGAAGAAACTTTTACATCTCGGTGAGGACTTCACAATTGAGAAATTACTAAGGAATATACATATAGAGGAAGAAACTCGAAAACGTGATGCTGTGTATCTTTCTCAAAGTTCTAAAGTGAATCATATTGGTGAAAACAACACCGATAAGAAGAAAAGAAAGTTCTCTAAAGATTTAAAGCAAGATAAGAAGAGACAAAGAGAGTGTTATCATTGTCACAAGAAAAGACATTATATCAAAGAATGTAGACTTCTGAAAAAGAAAGCACCAAAGACCAATTTAGTGGAAGAGAAGGATCTAATTGCTATGGTTGCAGAAAAAGTACAAAACATGCATATTGGCATGGTTACAGAAGTTAACATAGCAACACAAGGAAAATCACTTGAATGGTGGTTAGATTCAGGGGCTACTGTTCACGTTTGCAATGATCGCAACCAATTAAAAACATATGAAGAAGTGAACAATAGAGAGGTCTTAATGGGCAATGACAACTCAGCCAAAGTTTGTGGTCAAGGAACTGTGGAATTGAATTTTATATCTGGAAAGAAATTAAGTTTAATAAATGTACTTCATGTTCTAGATTTGAGAAAAAATTTAGTTTCTGTTAGTCTCTTGTGTAAGAAAGGATTCAAAGTTGTAATGGAATCCGATAAAGTGATCTTGCTTAAGAATGAAGTATTCGTAGGAAAAAGGATATTGTACTGAAGGCATGTTTAAACTTAGTATCAATAAAGTGAATGTTTCATTGTATGTTGTTGATTCTTGTGATTTATGGCATAGTAGATTAGCACACTTAAATTACAAATCAATTGAATATATGCAAAAGAATACCTATATTGATCTTAGTAACAAGGATTTTAATAAAAAATGTGATATTTGCATACAACCCAAAATTACTAAGAAACCTTTTCCTAAAGCTGAAAGAAATACACATTTATTGGAGTTGATTTATAGTGATATTTGTGAACTAAATGGAAATATTACTAGAGGAAGAAAAAGATATTTTATAACTTTTATTGATGATTGTTCTAGATTTACTTAGGTGTATTTGCTTAGAAATAAAGATGAAGTTTTTGAAATATTTAAGAAATATAAAATAGAAGTAAAAAATATGCATAATAAGAAAATAAAAGTTCTTCGTAGTGATCGAGGTGGAGAATATTTTTTTAATAAATTCGATCACTTTTGTGAATTACATGGTATTGTGCATGAATCTTCCGCTCCATATACTCCGCAATAAATGGTTTGGCGGAAAGAAAAAATCGTACCTTAGTAGATATGGTTAATTCAATGTTACTAAATACAAAATTGCCTTACAATTTGTGGGATGAAGCACTATTGACATCATGTCATATCCATAATAGGATACCATCAAGACATAGAAAGGTTTCTCCTTATGAAATTTGGAAAGAAAGGAAACCTAATTTAAATTATCTTAAAGGGGGGGTGTTTAGCCTTTTATCGAGTTCCTGATCAAAAGAGAACCAAATTTGGGCCAAGAGGCATAAAAGGGACTTTTATAGGATATGCTCAAAATTTTAAAGCATATAGAATATTAGACTTAGTGTCTAATGTAGTTGTTGAATCAAGAGAAGTAGAATTTATTGAAAATAAATTTATCAATGATTCAACTTCTAATGATACTAATATTTCACAAGAAATAAATAATCAAAATAATAAACGTCTAAGCGACCAAGAGTTGATTGAACCAAGGAAGAGCTTGAGAGTAAGAAAAGAAAAGGACTTGGGTCCAGATTTTATTTCTTCTCAGGCTATCACCTTTTTTGGTAGAAGAAACTAGAAATTCTGTAACAAACAAGATTCCTATTATTATGAACATAGAAGGTGATCCTCAAACATTCAAAGAGGCTATGGTTTCAAAGAATTCTGCTTTTTGGAAAGAAGCAATAAATGATGAAATAGACTCAATATTATCTAACAATACTTGGGTCTTGGTTGATTTGCCTCCAGGATCAAAGCCTATAGGATGTAAGTGGGTATTTAGAAGAAAGTATAACACTGATGGTTCATTACAAACCTTTAAGCAAAGTTAGTGGCCAAGGGGTTTAGACAACAAGAAGGCCTAGACTATTTTGATACCTACGCACCTGTGGCAAGAATGACTTCTATTAGGTCTCTTATAGCATTAGCATCCATACATAAGTTTCATATACATCAAATGGATGTTAAAATGGCTTTTCTAAATGGAGATCTTAATGAAGAAATTTATATGGAGCAACCGGAAGGCTATGTGTTACCCGAAAATGGAAAGAAAGTTTGCAAATTAATTAAGCCTTTGTATGGGCTAAAACAAGCGCCTAAACAATGGCATGAGAAGTTTGATTTAGTGGTGTTATCAAATGGCTTCTCACATAATAGTGCGGATAAATGTATTTACTCAAAATTTACTAAAGATTATGGAGTAATCATTTGTTTATATGTTGATGATATGTTAATAATCGGAACAAATTAGAAGGAATTCGTATAACGAAGGAGTATCTAACTTCTAAATTCAAGATGAAGGATTTGAATGAAGTTGATACAATATTAGGCATAAAGGTGCATAAGAATGAAGTTGGCTTTACTTTAAGTCAATCTCATTATATCAAAAAGGTATTGGAAAAGTTTGATCATCTCACAATTAAAGAATCCAATACGCCGTATGATCCTAATCTTAAATTAGAAGGAAACATGGGAAGACCTATAGCACAATTAGAACATGCTAGTGCTATAGGAAGATTAATGTATGCAATGCATTGTACTAGACCTGATATAGCATTTGCTGTGTGCAAATTATCAAGGTTTACAGGAAAGTCTAGCAATCAACATTGGAAAGCTATAACAAGAGTTCTTGGTTATCTCAAGAAAACCATAAACTTGGGATTACATTATAGTGATTATCCCGCAGTTTTAGAAGGTCATTCCGACGCAAGTTAGATTACATATCTTAGTGACAACAAATCCACTTCAGGATGGATTTTCATCATAGGTGGTGGAGCAATAAGTTGGACCTCAAAAAAACAAACATGTATTACACATTCTACTATGGAGGCTGAATTTGTAGCTTTATCAGCCGCAGGTAAAGAAGCGGAATGGTTAAAAAATTTGTTATATGATATAAAGCTGTGGTCACAGCAGACGACAGCCATTTCAATCTTCTGTGATAGTGAATCAACCATGTCTCGAGCATTAAATAAGGTTTATAATGGAAAGTATAGACATATAAGTTTGAGACATGAGTTTGTGAAGCAACTAATAGATGATGGTGTAATTACCATCACTTATGTAAGATCTCAAGGGAATTTAGCAGACCCTTTGACTAAAGATTTGTCAAGGGATAAAATCAAAGAGACTACTGTTAAAATGAGATTAAAACCTATTATTGCTAAATGATGGGAACCCAACCTTATTCTAGTAGACCACTAGTTTCAAGGTTTAATGGGTAATAATAAGTTATTTAGCAATTGAAGCACTAAAGTATAGGATTTAGTGCTATTTACAATAAATTAGGAGGGTGAGTTTAAACTCTTAATGAAATGATAATATTATCTATCAAAAGATTCCACCTATAAGAATATAAGAGTGGTGTCGCTCTAATCGAGAATTTTAGAGGTTTTATTCTCGTAAATATTCATGAAACCAGGACGAGCACAAGCCATATAAGTGCTTAAAATTGTAAACTCTTGAACTTGGAGGGTATAAGTAATGTGTGTGATTTTTGGTACTAGCATATGGAGTATAGGTTTAATCGATTAGACACCTATTACTTTGTTAGAACTTTAAAATTTACACTAAAAGAATGTTTAATCTTAGTGACACATTCTTTATGCATATACTTGTATGACATTTAAATTTTGTAAATAGTGGGGTATTTACAAATTTGATTAATTAATATTATTAATATTATTGATATTATTATTAATATTATTAATATTAATAAATGGTTAGTAACCGTTTAGTACCATTTGGTTGAAGGGACACAATCTTTTAAGGATTGTGTATGTTCAAAATATTGTGTCTATTGGCTAAAGGGAGACAACTCTTTAAGAATTGTGTATGTTCAAAATATTGTATCTATTGCTAATAAAAAAGATACAACCATTTGTATACATAACTAATCATAATTGCTACGTGCAATATGTATAAACAAGTCCTTATCCACTATTTAGAAGTACTAAGTGTATATTTTAATCAACTATTAAGAGATTTTCTTTGTTCAAGAGAGTTGAAAATTTCTTACTATTGCTAATTAAGAAATTTTTAGGTTTCATTGTATTCTGGGAGAGTATTGTCATCAACCCTATAACAACTAAGTGTGGGAACAAATATCTTTCTAAAAAAAGCGATCTAATTGTGCATTAAAATCACTATACAAATATAAGATTTTATCATCTTCTCATACTAATATACCCAACAATATAAGAATAATTTAATTTTTCCTTTATACCATAGTATATGACTCCAACAATTTATAATTAATCAACCATTTGTATAAAATATGGAGTAACCGCAGCATGAAACAAAAGGTAAAGAAAATGAAAAAAATCAATCATGTTATATGATCACTAGAAATCAATTATGCATATTAGAATTGAAAATAATATCATCCATAATTATAATCAAACTTCATAAATAGTATAATAATCAAAATATGAATCTCATAGAAATACTATGATGACTAATTAATAATTAATTTTTGATATTCATATAAAATTTAATTATTTTATTGTAAAAATATTTAAATAATATTTTCCACTATTTTTGCCGAACTTAAAAGCGTGAGTTCGAACTTCAAAGTCCAGACATACCAAACTTTATTATTGTGTTGGGAGAGTCCACAAAAGGCTCTTACATTATATAATTATATTGTTTAGCAAAGTTTGATACACTATTATGTCGACAATCCTGCTTTTGTGTTTCTAAATCGGGGTTCATTCTTTTTTGGCGTTTTTATTCAATTTATTTATAAAATAAATTATCAAAGAATAAAGTAATATAAAAACTTAAGAAAAAAGAAATGAGAATTAGGAATGTAGTATGTGAACAGAGACCGATGATCACCAAATAAAAGTATGTGAACAGAAACCATGCTATATTGGTAATGGAAATGGTGGACATTATGAGCAAGTAAAAATATTTGATTATTTTATATTTTAAATTTTGATTATTTTAATAATTAATTATACTGTTAGAAAAATATGTAAAAGACGAATATATATATTCACGATTAGTTTCTGACGTTCACAAAAATGCTTTGATATATAATACCCAAATACACTTGCTTCAAAAGATGCATGTTTTATGTAATCTCTCAACTCCATTAGAATATGATATGATAATGTTTGTTAGGGACGGATTTGTTACTCCCTCCTATGTTCGAAAGTAGGCTAATTTTTTTGGTAATAAATTTTTATTACGTGTTATCTATTGTTATGGATTGTTGGCATATTTTTTATAAATATAAAAAAAATTATTCTTTTTTAAATTATAATTCACAAATTAAAAATTCGGAATTGTGAAAGTAAGAAAACCTAGAGTCCGATTTAGGTGATCAGGAGAAAATTGATAGATCTATTTTGTAAATTAAAAAAAAAAACTATAGAACTGATTTTTGGTATTGTGTGGATTGAATTTTTTTTTAACTGTAAAACAAATTGGTAGGTTGGTTTTATAAATTAAAACAAAAAAGAAAACCACAAATCTAAAAATCAAATTTATGGTATCCGTACAAAATAAAAATCTACCAAATTTCTATATTATTGAAAAACACCATTACTACTACAACACAAAAAACAAAAAGTCTGGAAAGTAATATCTACATTTAAAAATAATATATATATTTTTTCTCCTTTTGCAAAAAATATTTAGTAATTCTTTTTGCAAATATGATGTTTGACACCTCAGTCTAAATTTTCTATGGATAATGGAAATCACAAGACGGGAAAGGTGTGTTCTTCTACTGTTGTCCTACTGACTATGGAACTTTGCTTAATTTTATAGGCAAATCTCCCATGAATTCCTAATCCTAATAACCATCCTCCAAATACACATCCCACTAACAACTATTTATATCAAATCAAAACTCAAACTCAGTAGTCAAGCATAATACACAACCTTAATGTGTAGATTTTCTTTTTTTTTTTAATTTATTTTTTGTGCTGTTTTTAAATATTCTAGATGTTCAAAGAACTGAAATGCATAGAGTAAATGCCTAAAATAGTCCATGAATTTCAATTGTATTCAATTTAGTCTTTAATTTTAAAAAAAATCAACTAAATCCCTGAAATTTAAAAACGTACATCTCCGTTAGTCCCTCGCAGAAGTGCCGTCTAAACGTTGATGATGTGGAGCGTGAACTGCCATGTGGACATTCCATTAAATGATGTCGTTGAGAGAAAGAATGCCCTAAGTGTGTGAAATGACATCGTTCAACATCTTCTCCCCTTTGAATAAACAATTCTTGCTGGTCCCCCCTCCACTTCAACGTTTCCCACCAAAACCTCGAAAAAGCTTTCTCTTTTTCTCTGTCCGTTCATTCTCACATACTTCCCACTCACACTTTTTCGTCGGCGATCATCCTTAGAATCTATTCTCTCTGGTCAGTGAAGGACTTATCGACGAAGCATCACCTTCACACACTGCTGACGGTGAGAGGTAAGAGTTCATGTTGGTCCTTCTCTTCTATTTTTTGTATTCTATTGAGGGTTCTTGATAGTTATGTGTGAATGAATTGTTGTATACATAAGTGAGTGGTGTAGAATATTGTAGTTGTTAATGGCACAAATATTAGGGTTTAGGGTTTCTGATATGAACCTTGTAACCACATAAATCATAATCTAGTTTAAGTTATAGTCAATAGGAAGTAAATATATGCGTTCTTATTACAAATATAGTGTTGATTTCTTGTTTTTTGCAACATGGTTGCTTTGCGACAAAATGATTAATGCTGTTTGCTTGGTGCATTGTGCTGTAACCTTCAAATGCCTGATCAATTGAAACTTGTTTTTCACCATGGTAGAAAGTTTGAGACAAATCCTGGTGAAAGTTTTATCTACACATCTGACTTGTATGATGAATGGGTTGCAATCAATGAAGACTATCTTGACGTGTTTGCGGTAACAGGTTATTATAGAGAATTGGGGTATGACAAGGCTGAAGCATGTTGGTTTTTGGACCCTGAAGATGAGTTGGAGTTTGGTCTTAGGAGATTGCAAGTGGACCAGGACCTTGTTAGTATGATCAAGCACTGCCATGAGAATAACGTCATCATCCACATCTATTTTGAGCACAGACCTTCAGTTCTTGATATAATTGATGTAATAGAGTTGTCTGAGACTGAAGATGACGATGATCATGCTATAAGCCAGAAGGTTGGAATAGAAAGCATGGAAGAAGGTAGAGTAGAAGGTGTTGAAGCTGTGAAGAAAACCAGCACAATATTAAGTCAACTTGAAGAACCAATTACATTTATCCAAGTTGAATTGAAATCCACTACACCAAGCCCACTATCCCCTACCCACTGCCCCTGTCCGCTGCCCCCAGCCCATTGCCCCCAAGTTCACTGCCCCCAAGC
>NC_029792.2:119753870-119772186 GCF_000816755.2 Arachis ipaensis
TACTGCCTCTAAGCCCATTCCACCAAAATCCAATGCCCTCAATTTTAATGTCTCCAAACCTTGTTCACAGGCCAAGTCCACTAAATCTCTATCCCAACCAAATCCTATTACTTCTAAACTCATATCTCACAAAGTCTTCTCTCAACCCACCCCCTCAACCAATAATGCACAAACCAAGAAACCTAGTGCATCAAAGAAACAAGCCAAGCCTATTAACTTTAAACTCAACACATCTACAAAAATGCCTAGAAGATATATCACAAAATCACAAGACTGGAGGAAACAAGTAAGTAAGGAGCCAATTCACTTAAATGTTGATAGCTCATCTGATTCTTATGAATCTGCAGAGGACAGTTTCTACAAGCTACACATGCCACTTGAGTGTGTGGACTCAAGCAATGACAACGATGATGATGTTGGTCCTTCCAGCAATAGGAGAAAAAGGAAGACTGACAATGACAATGATAAAAGCAAGAAAAATGCTATTAATGATGAAGATATTTTTTGTCCCCCTTCAATGGATGCATCTGATTATGAGAAGGAGGTATATGATAATGAGAAAGAAGAAAACTTGCAATGTAAAGTATATTTTTTTATTATAATTAATGCCATTTAAGTATATGTATTGATTTTATTCTTTTTCTATCGGTGATGTAATGCATGAATATGTATGGCAGTGACTTTTTCTGATGATAGTTGAAAATCTGATCAACTGAAGACTCCACCAGACTCTGAAGATGATGCAGACCCATCTGTGAATCCCATCTTCATTTTATTCCATCTTGATCAAGACATTACATACTACTTAAGAAATTTAAAATTTGATAACATAATCATCATTTGTTGACTATAAATCCCAACAAGCTAAAACCTAAACACACACCAAAAGTAACTACAAAAGCGAGAAGCACTATTGTCATTATCTTCACGGTCTTAATATCACTCTTCAAGCTTGTCATCCTCCAATTTAACTCATGCAAAACTTCTTGTGGAATGAGTGTTGCACAAACTGATTCTTCACATCCATCAGCCCAATGAAAAAAATTACAAAGGATTCCATACTGCAGAGTGCAGAGTAAAAAACGCAGGTGAATCTAAACTCAAAGTGAAACCATCTTAACATTTTCTTCACAGCCATAACCTTACCTCATAGTTCGGACAACCATAAAATGGTCTACCAGGATTCTCTGCCGTCGTTGAGTACTTCATCACCGTTCGAAGCCTGCAATTGCAAAAAACGGTGCTTACCTCCCCGATTGCGCATTCCTTTGCTGCCCATAAGGTCTCCCTGCAGAGTTGTTCCTACTTGAGCTACTTTGGCTTCTCTCGCCACCACCCATCAACCACCACCCATCATCACTCACGCAGACGAGAAATCAATTTGAGTATTTGGGCGAAGAAGAGAAAGAGAGTCAAAGAAGAGAAGGAGACAACATAGAGGTTGAAGAAGAGAAGACAATAATTTGGAGATTAGGATTTTATAGTTAAAAATGGACTAATTTGGGTATTATTAAGCAATTCCAGATACCAATTTGAATCAAATTCAACCTTAGTACACATCAGCATACAGCTGGAACGCCCACATAGCAATTCACGCTCCACATCATCAACGTTTACACAGCACTTCTACAAAGGACTAACAGAGATGCACATTTTCGAATTTCAGGGATTTAATTGGTCATTTTTAAAAATCAAAGACTAAATTTAATAGCGATTTGAAATTCATAAACCATTTTGAACATTTACTCGAAATACATATTCGCAACAACTAAAAAAAAAAAAAGATTTTTCTCTTTGTAAATAATAATAGTTATTTTATCACTATAAAATGGATGAATATCTTACTCCCAAATGGAATAACAACCCCTTCCCCTTGTTTGGTCCCAGCAGTCATAAATTTTTCAATACACATACTAAATGTGGTTTTTCCCAGTACCAAGTAATTAGTTCCTTTTGCAAAGCTACTTTATTTACACTACATAGGTAAGCCATTCAATGTATCGTGCACAATAAAAATTTACCTACCATATTATAGATATACATAATCATAGTTGCCACAACATTCTCTGAGCGGTTTTACTGATTATCAGTAAGAATGGCTGTCCTATGAATGCCTAATCTTGTGTATCTCTTGCATTCCTGAGCCAATCATGATCAGGGGAACATCTCCTCGAGAAACTCGTCGAAGTTATCTTCATCATCAATGGCAGCCTTTTTACCTGTAAATGCATGTAGAAAAGAATTATAGCTATGAACCAGAAGAGAAAGAAAAAGGAAAATTGAAGCATATAAATGTTAAGACAAAAGAAACAGGCATTTCTAAGGGAAGAAGGCAAAGTGTATAGCAATCATCCATCACAAGACAACAATTAAGCCATATCCCAGCTATATGAGATCTGTTATACATAGATCAAACAATGCTAAAGTGCCTTATCATAAATCATGTTATTTTTGAATCACATCTCTTTTGATAATTTTCTTTAAATGTTTCTTAAGTTTCCCTCTACCTCTAACTACAGAACTACCTTTCATGTGATCCAACTTTTGAATTGGAGCCTCAATACTCAGCATACCTTCTCCAAACACGTCCATCCCATCTCAGACAAAATTCCACCATCTTCTCTATAATTGGTGCAACCCCAACTCCATATCATCCTACTTAAACCACGAATGCAAAATTCTACCAGTTTCACCATCTTAATCAAAGAAAGTAAAACATACATTTGACCCATCGATATAGCAAAACCGGAATTAATACCAAGCTTCTCATGCTCGTTAGATAAAACTTAAGTAATGACTAATGAGAGCAAATGATGACATGATGAGCGGCAAAACACAACTGAGAATGAAGCCCATAAGCTACATTTTGAATGCTCTTCACCCAATGTCAACAAAACCCATACAGCACAAAAAGTAATCGTTTCAAAGACAAGACTCAACCCTACCAATTCATTTTTTTTAGTTACAAGGCCCAGTAACAGTGATGCAATGTTAACCATTAAACCATTTTTAAATGCATTAATTCCTTTACTAGGCACAACAATTCGTGCTATGTTCCTCTAGTGATTCCCTGCCCCTTCCACAAAGAAAGAGCTTAAAGTGCTAAAATGATCATATCAATCCATCTAAAAATATACCGAAATTATCCCACCATCAGGTAAAAATGGCATTCCAGTTGAAAATAATAAACTGAACCTTTCCGTCTTCTATCTTTGCTTTCTTGGAACTCATCTAGATCATCAGCACTCTTTGACCGGTTCCTGAAATTGAAAAGATTAAGTCTCCATATTTTTTAGTCAATAACAAGTGAATTAATAAGCCAATAACGATGATTAATTGGGCTTGGCTCAAGCCTGGGAGGCAGGGGAAAAGCACCAATTAATCAGGGCCCTCCTCAGTATCAAGTCCAATGGTATTTCAGGGTATGTCAATTGTCAAAGAACCGAAAGGATTAGTCCAGCAATGCTGGGATATCATCAAAGCATAGTTATAAAAACCGACTAGACAATTAAGGTAGGGCCACTGGGTCATTAGTTCAACCAGTCAGTGGATCATTAGGTGAATACTTTAATTGCATAAATAAAAATTAACTAAATTAAATTGAATTGAATTAATTAATTAAATGAATATATAAAATATAATTCAATTCTGAATTAATATGAAAAATAGACTTTATATCTCAAAAAGCAGGCTAGCCAAGTGGTTGGTGCATATCACTGACATGTTACAGCACCCTGGTTCAATCATGGGCCATGGATATAATTAATGCAGAATTTTGTATGTGCATTGTACTCATTCACAACAATAGTGGTTCATAAACCGAATTGGTCCCAAACCCGGCCTGTTTACACTTATTTCAATACATTTGACAGCTGTTGGTTCAAATGCAAAACCAAGCTAGGCCAATGACCGGTTTTCCAATTGAACCGGCTGATCCAGTTTTAATACCACCAAAGGTTAAAATGAATTTAAAACAAAAGGAAAAGAAAAAGAGGAAGCAAGTGAACGAATAAAGAAAGATTCCTCCTTACCTCTTTCTTCTATCCTCTTCTTGTACTCTTTTCTGTAATTGTTCCTTCTCTTTTTGCCTTTTGTAGTTAAGTTTCTCTGCACATCTATTAAAAACTAATCAAGTGAAAAATTGAAACGAATCTTATCTTCCATAAAACCTTCAATTATTAAAAATGTCAAGCAAAGCTCTTAATGTCTTTGAAGGAGACACTCCTACCCAAAGGGCTGATAGTATACCGATAGACCCCATTCGTAACACAGATGTACACTAAGGAGGAAATATTCAGACTGGAAAAAGCTGCAAGACCTCAAATCCCTAACTGCCAATTTTGTAATGTAATCAACAACTACTTGGATGTAGTGTAAATTTGAACTACTCAGGGAGCAGTGTAGGTAGTAAATCTGATGGTGCAAAGAGAAAAAAGGTCACAGAGTAGGTAGGAATATATCACACACCATAGGTCGAGAGATTTAAGCATCTCAGTTATATTATTTAAGACAATAAAAAAAAATACAGGATGATGTAACCATAAGTTTCAAGTCGGCTAGTCAAAATGGAAAAGTACTTTGGGATTTATATGCGACAAAAAAGTACCCTTAAAACTTAAGTATAAAGTTTATTGCCCTGCCATTAAACGTTGTATGGAACAAAGTGTTGGGCAACAATTGATGCATGAACATAAGATTAGTGTGGCCAAAATAAAAATGCTTAGATGGATTAGTGGTCATACACAAATGGACAATATAGGAAACAAAGACATAAGAGAGAAAGTCAGCGAAGCACTTATTATTGAAAAGATTGAAGAATCCATCTTAGGTGCTTGGGCCTGTGGAGAGAAAACTGCTAAATGGAAAATAGACCAGTGATTAGGGCAAGGAAAGATTTAAAAGGATTTTGAATGAAGTGGTCAAAAGAGATTTAAGTATAAACGATCTTCCCGTAGACATGATACATTACAGGGCATAATGGCATCGTTTGATCCATGTAGTCCATCCTACGTAGAGGAATAAGGCTTCGTTGTTGTTGTTTTGGGTAGGAAGTTGGATAGTTAGGGAAGGTATAAGGAAGGGGCAGGAAATGTGAAGAAAAAGGATGAAATGAGGAACTTACAAAGAGAGAGAGGATTAAGCACTCTTGCATCCAATAATATGCATATCTTCATTTTCTAGGTGTTTGTTTTCTTCATGGTGTCTTTCCATCATTCTCTTCTAAATATTACCTTGATATTGGTTTAGTGAAGTTATCCACATTTCTATCTTATTTGCTAGAAATTCAGGCCCATTTAAAAAGGCCCAGTTTCAAGTGAATTCAAATCAGACACATAAATCACAGTGAACAAAAACCCTATGAAACAACCTTTAAATGATTATGCATCAAAAGTAGGTAAGCTACAGCCAACAACTATTCGTCCAGGGAGTCATGGTAATTTTGGGATTTGGAATTTGACAAATTGACTAGTTTGAAGGGCACCTGCAGATATTACATTTGGAAAACTCAGTTTCTATTACGGAATGTCACCAAGAAGTGCTCAAGTGATGGCTTCTTGTTCAGGTATTGTTGTAGAAAGCAAACTTTGTAGTGTCAAACAAATATTTTAAAATCTATATGGAAGTAAATTTTCTTGAGACATGCATTAAATTGTATTCTTATCACATCAGCATTGATTCTTAAAGGTAAATTCAGAAGACGAGAAAAGATTTAGACATCAATGCAATCCTAATCCAGCAATCACTTCCAAGGATAGGAATTTCAATCATTATCAGTATGTAAAAGGTACATAAGCAACAATTAAGAGGGTAGAAACACTTAATAAATGTGATGGGGAGCCTCATTCAGAAGGAGATATGTAAAACGACACGATAAAAAATACAAATGAATTTCCAATAAAACCAGCATGTATCGTGCCAACTCACCTCTCACATGCTACCAATTTAACCAATGCTTGTTTGTTTTCTCCAGCTTCGAAGTAACAAAAGTTAACCTGTAATATAAAATAAATGGTAAATTTTAGTGGGACACCTAACAAGTGATATGCAAATTACAGCTGTGCATTGCCCGGTGATAGAATTGATCGATGAAGGATAAAACAACGTTTTAACAAAACAAGCCAAACAAAATGGTAAAAATTACGGTGCTGTGCGCCTAATAAGTAATATGCAAATTACGGCTATGCATCATGTCTACGTAGAAGCCAGTGATAGAATAATATCATGAAACAAGCTAAACAACATCAAAAAACCAAGCATTATCCCCATCCTAAAAGTCAGAGTTTGTTACATGCATTGATGTCATTGCCACTTGGCTCTATCTAAAACCATACTTTCACTAAAACAGTTAGATCAAGCCAATCAAGGTCCTATTCAAGGGGTCTCTCCCCAAATGCTTGCTAAGGAATGCCCCATCCCTTTAGTGCTTATTATTTCAGTGCTTATTATTATTGTAAAATATTTTTTTTGTTTAAATTATAAGTACTTCTATTCTTTTATGTTTGAGTAAAACTTTTTGGTAAAAGCATAGCCACAAGGAAAGTAGGAAAAAAGAATATATTTTCTGAGAAGTTACATTCTTCATCTTTCAGGGAAAAAAAAAAAGGAATGCTTAAGGATAAATAAGATCTTAATATGACACCTAAACATTAAAATAATTGCTAGTCTTTCAAAAAATCTGTGGAGAAGCTCATCAAACTAAGCCCTCAATTGGAACAATCTTCTTTTCATCTCCATCTTGATGAACTAATGAAAAATGATCAATTGGTAACTGTTAGAATATTTACAAGTATCTTAGAGAGTGATAAGTTACATGTAAGGCAAGTAGGTTTCAATGATTCCTTTGAGGTAAGTCATGATTGAGCAAGTTCCTGTTGTGAGAAATTAATGGCAAGCATAGAAGATTCAAAGTTGTATACACATTGTAACAATATACCATACCCTATCAAATTTAGAGCTATCATTATTGATATAGCATTCAGTACATTTTCTCTCCTCTCAGTTTCTTTCCTTCTTGCACAATTTCCATTATTAGTTTTCATCTCTTGATTCCTTGAACAATCCCAAAGACGGAGTCAAGCTCATCATAGGTTCAAAAGAACAGCTACCAAATCATGTTCCACCAAGTTGGCTATATAGATCTGGTTAGGAGCTTGATACTTAGGAATTAGTTACATTACATAGGGAATACAAATCAGGAGAGAATGGAATCAGTTAGGAGTCTTTGGCATTTCATTAGCACCTTTGAAAGTTCAGAAGCTCTAACTGTTCTTAAATTAGTGTAGTCTTTCTAGGGATCTTGGCACTTTAAGATTAATCCAATCTTAGGTAGCGTTTGTTCTGAGGTACTAAGACGGAGATTGGGAGATTGGGATTCAGTATCATATTTGTTGGCACAAAGACTAGTACTAAAATTTCAATCTCTGTCCCTAAAATTTTAATATTTCAGTACTTCCAAAAAGTAGGGACGCAGGGGATTGAAATTTTTGGGGTCAGAGACTAAAACTTTAATAACATTTTATACCTAAAATACTCCCATTTCAATTAATTAATTCCAACTTTACCCTTTGTACAAATTAAATTAGAGCTTCATTCTTATTTCAGTCTCTGTCTCCCACTTTAAACCAAACACAATACTGAAAGTTATTTCAATCTTTGTCTCTCAGTCTCAGTCTTTGTCTCTCTTCCAAACGCTACCTAATAATACAGATTCATTTTAAATTTTTCTCCATATTTTTATTCCAGTTCTAACAAGATCGGATGATTGAGAAAATTATGCATAATAGGTCCGGATAATGTTCGTTAAGACCAATGATAATTGTATACCAATTTTAAGGTAACATCTTATTAAAATCATATCTTATTCTTAAGTATTTCAATTTATGTATAGCTAGCTCTCTTATGATTGGAGTCTAGTACAACCATAGACAGGATTCATGGGTTTTAATTCTGTATCACATTAGTACACACATAAGAAAATACCTATCAGAGTTTTCAACAGAAATTCAATAAATAAGCACTTACTTCATAGCTGGCTAATCCATTTCTCTCATCACAATGCTTGTTACCGCATATGAACTGCCCTGAAAAGTTGTGAATGAAAGTTTAGAACTATAAAACAAACCAAGACAAGTACTTCTGCAGCAATGCAAGCAGAATAAATCTAGAAAAGGACAAGGTAAATGATTCTACGTTGTTTATAAATGATCTCCAGCACAACTATATCGTGTCCCGCCAAAGTTTTGAAAGTTTGTAAATAAAAAAATGTTCCCGGATAAGCTTAAAAACTGGAATTAAAATGTTCTAGTAAATAATGAGAGATAAGGTGATTACGCTTGTATCTTTGGATGACAAAATGAGGGTTTTGCTCTTTCTCTTGAATAGTTGAGTTCGTTTGTAAAAAAAAATTGAGTGAAGTCTATAGAAATAACGCACAATATATGAGTTGCAGGAAGACAGGGACAAAGAGCAAGAGGATATTAAGTTTAACTAGCCAGTGAATAATTATTACCTTTGCCTGACATGACTTCCTTCTCTGTCCTCCACCTGAGACCAATCTACAAAGAAAATTCCATTCATCAACAAGTGATCCTTTGAGATGTACTTTAGATCACTTAAATTATTTTGACTTGAGAAAAACCCTCATCAACATCCCTAGACATGAGGCAAATCTAAAACACATTAACCCAATCTATACAAGAGAGGATATTACAAAGATATCCTAGGACGAGATTCTCAAAATATCCTCTATCACCAACTATCCTAGTTATCACGTTACACATCTCCTCATTACCAATAAACAGCTTTTCGCTTAAGCAAAATGGAGATCAATCAAAAGGCCAAACCAAAGTTAAACGGAGCTTCTTAACCGAGGACCTTACAATGAAAATAATCATAACAAGATGTATAGCTTGCAAGAACCTTAATAGATATCCACCCTGCCACTTAGCACAAAGGTAGAGGAACGTATTATAAATTCTGACCCAAGTGTAAATTTGATACACTGACATACCCACACCACCTCAAAAAAAAAAAAAAAAACAAAAAAAACAAAAAAACCGTCCAATGAGATTGAATCAGCATGAACTCCTTCTGTGCACTCTGTTTGCTTACATGGATAAACAAACAATGACTCATATGGAGGAATATGAAATATGGGAAGTAAAGAAACAGAAATTTTTGTCAAGGGCTCAACCAATGGTGATCTAATCAATTGAAGAGTGACCAATTTCGGATTACCACCCTAAACAACCATAATGGCACAACAATCTAGCATATATGTTGCAGACAATTACCTTACCACTCTTGTACTGCGACATGTCAGCAAGGCAGTATCTTGAAAAGATTTAAGGTAAACAAGCCAACAAGTGCAACAAAATTCACAGCAAAACTCATGGTATATTTAATAAACTTATTGTAAAAGAAAAATAAATAAATAAATATTTCTCATCAATAACAAACAAGTGAACAACAAGCTCAAGGCCACAACAACCCTCATGGTCACATTGTGGAAAAAATAAAGATTTGTAAAATAAACATTCATAAAATAAAAGTGTATATAAGGCCTGGTAGTCTAATAAAAAATATAAGGCCTGGTATAAGAATTGTTGACATATTACAGGCAACCATCTGAATTCAAGTTGAAATAGTTCAATAAATTTGCATTTTCAACAATCTTTTTAACAAATAAGTAAAACAAATTCATAATATGAAACCAACAAAAAGTAATTGAAAAAAGAATAAAATAAAATAAACCAGCATTCCTACTGTATATACAGTTTTAGCACAAAATGATCAAAGTTTCTAAAGGATACTCTTTAAAAAGCTTATCATAATAACGCTTCACCAGCCTTTGTTCCCATGATGAATCCATATCATCTTCCTCGGAGCGTATGAATCTTGCAATAGATTTAGATTAACAGAATTAAGATTTTGTCATATATGACACAAGTTGAGAGAAGAAATGATAAGGATAGAAAATAAAATGCCTGTACAGTTTTAGCTAATATAAGCTGTGAATATGATAATCCTACCTGTATCCTTCTCTTAGTGTGTCTTGATCTGTTTTGATAGGCAACTTTATATTTGAAGGTTTATCTTGCCTGTAGAAACTAACTGTAATGTCAAGAAATAAAAATTAAAAAATCTAAGATAAGGAAAAGTCTCTTGTTGGAAATAGTACCAAGATAATAAAATAAAATAACTTGGAGCACTTGAACTTAGGATTACATTACACAGAAATGCTACAAAAACTTCCCGGAAACAACAGCAACAATAGAAGAAATCTTACTACAATACCCTACCAAATATCAATACTTTTTGGAAAGGTGTTTCACATCAAACTTCCAGCAGAAAATTGAAGCAAATTAAAAGTTGCCACTAACAGAACACAGAAAACAGAAGAAGAAACACAACAAGCTAATTTAACTCTAGAGCATCATTATTCTTGAATTGGTAATGGCACCAGAAGAAAAAACATAAGAACAAGTTGTGAACACTAACAGGGTTTTACTTAAATTTCAGGATGATTGTAGCCTCCTTTCTTTCTCAGAGGAGGAGATTGTTCATCATCCATTTTCCTGTAGGACATAAGGACCCAACCAAATCAAAATGCTCAGGATTTGATTAATTCCTTTTGTCCATTTATAAACAAAAATTATTTGAGGGTGCTATTTAAAAAATCAAGCTTAATAATTTCTATCCACTAAAAGAGAATCTTAAACAAGCATTCAAGAAAATTCTTGAATTGTAAAACTTTTTAAGGTAACGGAAATAAAGCACCAAATCATTCATAAAACTTTTTTACACTGGGCAACCAATTTAAATTCTTAAAAACATACACATAATAATATAAACTCTTCTTGGTTATAAAGCAATTGACAGTATCAAAGATCACTAAAGATGAACACATTCCTACACTTTCACAATTCAATCAAGAAGAACAAAGCAAAACAACAATAATAATAATAGTCAAATTGAAAAGAAGCTGTATAGTTATAACTTGAAATGTGGAATCATCATACCATAATCTTTTATGAATTTTTTGTGGCGATCGTATGCATTGAGGCCTCGAATATGCGCCTGATACTGCCTGAAAAACATTCACGTTATGGAACCCTAAAGAACAAGAAAATAATAAGACGCAGAAATAAAGAACAAAGAAGAAAAAATACGCACTGTTTTCTCTCTTCTCTTTCGAATATCGTGGATTTTAGAGAACCAAACGAGGCCATGTTTCTTCTCCCTCGACGACTCAGATTGCCTTTGTCGATCTCTGTTCGCCGCCGGTTGCCCTTTGTTCCGGAGTGGTGCTGGCCTGATGGAAGCGATTTTGGGCCCGTGGGTTTTAATTATAACTGTTTCCTGAAGCCCAACAGGGTCTAAAGTAGATATGAGAAGGTGTTGTCTTCCTGAGAAAAGTATAAAGTGGTTCTTTAAGGATTAGAAAGAATATACTATTTTTGTGGCTCTAAAAATTTTTTACATTATTTTTTTATATTGTTAGATTGGTCTTAAATTTTTTTGAAATTTTAGCTGTCGAGGGTATATTTAATACAAATCGAAAATTTTTTGGACAAAATTGAAACAAAATAAAATTTAGAGGTATTTTTAAAATTTTTGCCAAACTTTAAGGACAAAAAGTATATTTATTCTAATATATATAAGTAAATATCAGCTTATATTATTCATACATTTTTTTAAGACTAATAAGGAAAAAGATATTGGTATTATTATGTTTATTATCCTAGATAATTGGATAATTCACATGAATAAATAGTTTGGGGTTGAAAATTTAAATTTGATTTTAATAAGAGTAAAATACTCTTTTAGATTATTTTAAATGACTAATATTTTCTTTTTAAAACTTAAACAAAAAGAGACTTTTAGTATTAATTTGAAAAAGACTAAAATACCCTTATAATTGATGTTCAAAAAAACAAAACAATCTTTGAAGGTTAATTCAAAAAAAAAAAACCTAATTCATATTATTGATTGTGTTAAAATTAAAAAGTTTGAATATGATCTAAAAATAAAAATAAAAAAAAACTCTTGTAATTCATATTTAGAATACTAAAATACCCTTTTAATCATTAGCATGAAAAAGACTAATTTTTTTTTATAAGATTAATTAAAATTGTTTGATTATATTAAAATTAAAAATTTTAATATAATAGTAAAAAATAAAAATATTACTATACTTAACTTTTAAAATACTAAAATAATTTTTTATAATTAATTTTACGGTCAAAAGAGTGAAATGTGGTTGTGTCACATGTACAAATAAATTAAAAAGTATATTTTAATTTTAAATTGATTTAATATCAAATGAGCTCTAAAATTAAAAAAAAAACTACATAAAGATCCTGGTCTTTTAAGGACCTTGATATTCTTTCACCACAGTAGAAGTCTCCTTGAATAGGTGCTTCACCTCATTTTGTGTTGTTTGGTAAATTAAAAAGCTCATTTTTATGCTTACAAGTTTTTCAAAGTTAGCTTTTAAAAATTAGTTTGTATCAAAATTAAAAAGTCTAATATAACATCATTTATTAATTTATCCAAATTTAATTTTTATATTAATATCGATTTTTTGTTATTATTTGTGTTTAATAAAAGCTATTATTAATTTAATTTATTAAATATAGATATTACTACTTTTGAAAAGTACAAGTTTTACCAAATCAAACTACAATTGGATATTTTAGTTCTCAAGAAAAATTAAAAGCGGACATTTTATTAAAACAATGAGTAATTACTCAAATCAGTCTCTGAAGATTTTAAAAGTTGATATTTCAATCTCAAAAAAAATTAATACACAAAAACATTCCCAAAATTTTTTCCGGTAGACAAATCAGTCCCTAGCTTGCTTTCTCCATTTGTACTCGATAGAAAATAATGAAATGGCACGTTTAGACGCCATGTGGACCGTTACGTGTCAGGGTGACACAAATGGACAAATAAGCTCATTTTTCTTATGAGTTAAGTACTGAAATTGTCCCTAAGGTAAGGGGCGAAAATCAAATTCGTCCCCAACCTTTTTTCATTATTAAAATCATCATCAACGTTCAAAAACGCTTTAAAATCATCCTTCCCCAAATTCTTGGACCAAAATATCCTCATCATCATCATTTTTCTCTTCACCTTTCTCACCCCCACCACTTCCACTGCCACCACCATTACCACCACCACAAATACCAACACCAACACCAACACCAAAAACATCAAGCAACAGCAACAACATAACCCAGAAAATCAGAACTCAAAACTTAGCAACAACAGTAATCAAAACTCAACAAAACTCAGCAATAACAAATTCAGCAACAACAATAATCAAAACTCAGCAAAACTCAGCAATAAACAATAATCAAAACTCAGCAACAATTCACAAAAAATTCAGAAATTTTACAACAAAAATCCAATTCACACTTTCTCCCTCAGCCTTTCTTTTCTTTTTTTATTTTATTTTATTTTATAATTTTTTAATAAAGGGTAATTTGGTAATAAAAAAATAAAATTGGTAAAAATGACGATTTTATAATGTTTTGTAGCGTTGAGGATGATTTTAATAACAAAAAAAGGTCGGGGACGAATTTGATTTTCGCCCCTTACCTTAGGGACGATTTCAGTACTTAACCCTTTTCTTATCAACCGAATAATGTCATTTGTATCTGTGGCACGAAACACATCGTTTGAGAGGGATATGAAAAGTGTCTCTTCTCTCATATATTTCACTTAATATCAGGGTAAAAGATCCCATACACCTACTTATGTTCAATTTTTTACAGAAAAAGCCATATCTTGTTGGAACATTCATCTCTCACATCACCATCGTCACTAACGTTGATTGAATTCCACATTTCATTAATCGTTACCATTCATGATCTCTCATACTCAAACGGTTTGATACTGGAACCAGCTCTGGAACCTCTAACCAAGGGACAGGTGAGATCCATGTTTTCTAATCAGCACTACAATCTCACGTATAACATGAACCAAATTGATCGAGGAGACTGAATAGGATTATTTAAAATTTTCTAGAAACTTAAATGACTATTTTTAATTTTCTGGGGACTAATTTGTCTTTGTTTTAGTTTTCTTGGTGGTTTGATTTGGACATCTATTAAACCATATATTATTACTATTTCAAAATGGTGGTGAAAATGTTGGTCAGAATCAAGCTTTTCACCTTAACATTAACTCAATTCCAAATGTGGTGAGTTGTTGCAAAATTGCAATGTTGTGTTTCTCTTTTAGTAGAGTATATAATAACTATATTTTTTAGTTTTGCAATTTACAGAATCTTGCATTGGAATTTAATGTTCTACCACATGCAAGAGCTTAAACTGCCTATTATTAGATCACATCATTCTCCACCATCACCAGTGCAGCCAAGCACACCATCACCTGTCCCACCTCCTAGAAACAGTGATGGAGTCTCGGTAGAAACACTGCTGTTGCTAATAAAGGTACAATGTCAAAAATATTCCAGTTCATCCCAAATTCAAGATTCAAGGCTCCTAGGAAAAAGTGATGAGAAACTACTCCATGCTTGCTCATGCTACTGCCTTGCATTAAATTGGCAGTTTCGTTTTCTATTGTTGTTATCTTTCATGAATTTATAGTGTTGAATGTATGTGACTAAATATGTTTTCAATTACGGTACTCAATTGTGTCTTTTCTTAATTCAAGTATTGGTTCATTGCTTAGTTACCTATGATAGCAAATTGGAAGATACACTTCTAATTTATGTTTGTTTTGAAACATGCAACTACTCTTATGAATTCAACACAAATTTACTAAAAAAAATCACCCTAAAAATTACAGAATATACATAATAGTTTGATTTCATTCATAAATTCAAAAGAAACATATAAATATAAGATTTTGTAGAACAATTAAACACAACTACACAAACTAACACAATAAACCTAAACAATAAGTACACATTAAAGCAATTATTTTTTCAGTTTTTCTTCACAGCTGTATTTTTATTGTTTTCTAATGCAACCACCTTATCTTGCATCTTCAACACTCAAAAACCACCAACCAAATTATCAACAACAATAACTTCTTTCAGACTAACATTCTTTGTATTGAAGTTAAAAACCATGTCAACCCACGCAAAAAAACTTGCAAATATAGGATTATTTTTTCTGTAATGTATAAACCCTCATTGTGTGCACAAGATTTTATATCTAAATGATTCGATTCTAATAATAAAGTAGCATTAATTATCTTATACCTTGGACACCTAAAGAACAACCTTCTTAGATTCACGATGGTGACAGAATTGGAGATAATTACAAAAAGATCACATAAGCATTTCGGGTTTTACCCTCCTTATTTAAACCTAAATTTCCAGCGTTTTCATGGACGAATCTCCCTCCGTGGTGGCTAAGCCTCCTCCACTACTTGCCATTTGGAACACGTCCAATTTCAGAATTTGAACAATGTGGGATTTTTTTATTTTCAGAGAACAAATACAAGGAGGCGCCATAGATAAAAATGACGTCGTTTTGATGACAAGGATAGGGACTTATTCGTCCATCTACGTCACCCTAACACGTAATAGTCTACGTGGTGTCTAAACGCGCCACTTCATCAGTTTTCGTCAAGCACAAATGGAGAAAGTAAGTCCAGAACTGATTTGTCTGCTAGAAAAAAATCTTGGGAATATTTTTGTGTATTAGTCCAAAGCCCTGCACCAAAAGGTGCCTCATTGTTAGCCAAGGCCTTTCGAAACCACTCTTCAATGTACCCTCAAGTCAAGTTAAGCATGATTCCTAAGGAAGAACATCAAGAAAACACATGTTTAAGCATGTTTCCTTGAAACCGAAGCAAAAGGGAGATGGTGCAGCCAACTCACCTTGATTCCAACCTTGATAAGTCATATGATTATGTAGAGAAAGAAGAGATGATCATTTTGGTTGGACAATGAGTTGCATGATTGAAGATAAGATTATCTGAATTTGATCCAAAGAGAGCAACATCTCCCAACTCCAATGAATCTTCCCTATTCTTATCTTCCCCATTCTTTATAGCTTTGTTCCTCAATTGTTGTATGTTCTTTGAGGTAAACCCTAAACGCTTTGCTAGTGGTGGAGTATCCAACAAACATTCCTTCATAAGATTTTGGATCAAAATTTTCAAGATTTTCTTTACTATCTCTGACCCAGCTTGGTATCCAGATACAGGTGCATCTCATCATGTAACCTTTTTTCAATCTAACTTGATTGCATCATTTGAATACACAGGGCCTAACCCTAACCCCTTGCGTTAACTCAGAATTCGAGAGAAGGTTATACTTAAAAATAATTGTGATGTATGCAGCCTAATATGATATTTACTTCAATGACTATGTGTGTGTTTGGATTCCAGTTTGCAAACCAAAGTTTGCATAAAATTGATTTTGTAAAATTGATTTTGATGATAAGTTAGTTTGGGTTAACGTGATTTATGTTTGGTAATCTTTATATTAGATAAGAAATAATAAAAATTCCATAAAACCAACAACATATATCATATGAACAAAAAAAATACCATAAAACGTAAATAAAATTCATATGAATAAAATCAAATAAAAATAAAAAAATTTCAATTTGTCAGTGATTGAAATAAATCTGAACGATTTTGATGAAAAAAAATGGAACTAAAAAATTATGAAGAAGTAGGAAGAACTACAAAGAATGACTGTGAAGATAATAGTTACTAGTATCATTCTTATAAAAGAAAATGAAGGGTAGGGTTGGTAAAAAAGAAATATTTTAGCTTTTCCTAAACGTGAAACGTGAAACGTGAAACGTGAAACGTGAAATGCAGAAGCTACAAATTTGAGCTTCTCCTAAACGTGGGTTTAGAGGCAAAATCAATTCTGCGTTCACAAGGATAAAAATTGCCAAACATCAAAGTGAAACTTTCAAGAAGCTCAAACGGGCTTCTCTCCTCCCCAACGTGTTTGCCAAACACACCCTATGCCGTCGAGTCCAGGATCCTAGGATCCAACATAGCCAAATTGCCTTTGATCGTTCACAGTCTCTAAGGTAATGCTCCATAGTTTCCTGCGCCTTGTTACATCTCTTACACATATCTAAAGAAGTTAAATGCCGCTTGAATCGAAAGGTCTTAGTTGGTAGAGCATCATGTAAGTCGAGCCACATAGTAAATTTGAACTTCTCTGAAATGTTTGTATTCCACAACTAATTCCAGTTACTATTGGCATTTCAATTTAAGGTTTTCTCTAATAACCATCTATAACCCTTCCTTCCACTATACTTTTTTGTTGCTGCAGGCCACCATTCCTACTGTGGCTCTAACTCAGTCGAACTAGGATATCTCAGACCACAAATAAACTGCTTAATCTCATGCGGAATAGACGTGGTAAGATTATCAACCTCCTAAGTCACTCATTTCCACAAGTCAGCCACTATGAAATCTGATTCAGAAATATGCACATAAGGAACCAGGTTGCAAAGCAAAGGAGTCCATTCATCATACCAAACTGATTTGTGGACATCCCCAATATTCTAACGAAACCCTTCCTTGAGATGCTCATAGGCACTAACAATGTTCTTCCAGGTAGCCGATGAAGAATTTCTATTGTTTCCGCTCATACCAGACTGATTTTTGAGATATTTATGCTTCAGAACCTGCACCCACAACTTCTCACAATTATTTAGACAATCTCATACCAACTTTTCCAGAAGCGCCATGTTAGCACAAGAAGTATCCCTAATACCCAATCCTCTTGCCCTTTTAGGAGTTATGGTGACCTCTCACCTGACCAGAGGCAACCCTTTCCCAGTCGCTTGGCCTTTTCACAAGAATTATCTCATCAAAAAAGACCGTGTGCAGTTTGATTATGTTGGTTTTGTGTAAGTTATTTTTTTAGTATGGGACTATATAATAGGATAGTCCGATTACTTTATAAGAAATTTTTTTAAAAAAATTTAATAATTAAATCAGAGAGTTTATTTTGTTTGTTGTAAATTTTTTATTTTAAAGTTTATAAATCTCTGATTTTTGTTTCTAAAAAGTTGAATGATCCGATTTTTGTTCCTAAAAATTAGAGAGTCCAATTTTTATAGTTTAAATAAAAAAGTACCATAATTGAGATTAATACCTTTATATCCCATGATAATAAAAAATATCATTTTCATCTCAATATAAAAAATAATTTGTGACATCTTAATCCATACGGTAATCATCATAATATCATTATGTTTTAAATAAAATATATTAAATACAAAATAGAGGTAAGTTATTTACTAAAGAAGTATGATATTCAAGTGTCATGGATTTTTTTGTTTGTTATTGTTAAGTA
>NC_029792.2:119772265-119774897 GCF_000816755.2 Arachis ipaensis
TTTTCTTAGCTTGAGCTTTATTGACCACACAAATGCATATATGTAGTTATCAAATTGAATAATTTAAATTATTTATTTGATAAATGAGAATATTAAAATATGTAAAATTGAGATATCTTGTTTGATTTTAGATTTTTCAAAAAGATAAAAAAAAAGATGACCCATTAATTTAACCATAAAAAATGTCCCTAAATTATTCTATTATTGACAGAATTAACTCCTAAAATATTTTGTTATTGACAAAAATAATTCCCATTTTTTGTATCGACATACCATTTAATAATTTAAAAACGTGCACGAAACACCCACTACAAAAAAATATTGAGTATCGGCAGAATAACAAAAATTATCTGTTGGTAATATATTTATTGGCAAATTTTTTGTCGAAACTAATTCGACGGTATAACCTTCGCCGGTAACCAATTATTATCGGATTTTGCAATGGATTCTTTACCTAAAAACTAGTTCATTACTGGCGGAATGAAAATTTCTGCCAATAATTTTGGTGCTCTACTATATTCTTTTTCGCCTAATTATTGTCAGATTCTTCACCTGATAAATTTAGTTTTTTTTTTTATTTTAAACAAAATAGGTGGTTAATTTTTTTTAGGTAAATTTATTTTTTGCACAATTAATAGTCAAATTCTAAATAATAGAAACCAAATATGGTAAATTAAATATCAAGTTACAAAAAAATAAAAATCAAATAAATAAAATATAATGAAACAGTCTAAATAGTCGTCGTCATTCCCCTGATCCTGCTGAGGCGGCGAACTAGGCACTGATGTCGGTGCCGCTCTAGTAGCGCCGCTGCCACTAGCCCACATCTGATCTTGGAACACCGTCAAGAGCAATATTCTCCTTTAACGTGATTGTCTAATGTGACAAACGAGAGGATGACATTGCCTACACACTCTTCTCTTTTTTCCCAATTTCCTCTCCTCCCTTTCTCTTCTCTCACTCACCCACCCGCCAATTCACTCACTCACCCATCCGCAACACCTATGTCATCCGTGACATATCTGCCGGCAAACCACCGCCGCCGCAGCACCATCCCCCTCTATATTCTCTTTTTCTTTTCTTCTCTCACTTCTTTACACTCACTTTTCCTCTCTCAACTCCTAACTATCAACACAGCCAATCACTGACCTCCTCTTTAAAATTACAAAAAAGAACAAAAACAGATATTAGATTGAAGAATAAAACATGCACAATTTATTTTTCTAATTTAAAACACTAATTTTACATATTTTAATTAAACTAAACCCCAATTTCAAAATGATTCATGATGGAGATTCTAAATTTCTCAAATTCCTAACACCACTCTCATCCTAAACTTCCAAAACCTTCTTCACAAAAAAATCCTCAATTTCTAATACCAAAATCACCATTTTTATTGCAAGTGCTTAAATAGAATACTAATTCGATTTCGACGACATTGGGAGAAGGTGATAAAGGCTTGGAGGAGAAGAAGAGGAAGGTGGCATAGAAAAAAAGAAGGAGCTCGCACAAAAAAATGGAGGAGCCACCATTAATGTACAAAAGAAAGAGAAGAACTACACAGAAGAGAGAAAGACATCGATAAGGAAAGAATAGGAATGAGAAAAGCACAAAGATAAAGAGGAGAGAAAGAGAAAGCACGATGGAAGAAGATGAAGGAGAGAGAATACCCTATCTACTATTGCTGGGAACCACCTTCACAGAGATGACTTTTTGATTTTGAAAATTGGGGATTAGGATTAAAAAATTTGGGAATAGGTTATCAGCTAGGCAGCTCCGTTTGCCATATATGCTTTTCTATTTGCCACATTAGATATTCACGTTAACGAAAAACGTTTCTCTTGACGAATGAGTGTTTCATGCACGTTTTTAAATTATTAAAGGGTATTTTTGTCGATACAAAAAATGGGGTCATTTTGTTAGTGACAAAATATTTCGGGAGACTTTTTGGTGGTTAACCATTCCTTTATATTATGTGAATGTGTCTCGAACAACATCTGTTTTGTTAGGTTACTTTATTTAGTAATAATTATATACGATATTGTTCTTTACCAACTAAGAGTTACTGAGTTAGTGGTGTTCTTTTATGTTTGTAGCTGGTAAAAAAAAGTTATTAAATTTAGTATCATCGGTATATAATTAATATTATAACATTAATTAATATGTTAAATTGAATTTATTTCAAGTGCAAGTACACCATATTGACCATGGTCGAAGTTTTTCCCCTTAATTGAATAGATAAATAGATAGTTGAAAGAAGACACTATAAGAAAAATGTTGAGTACTGTTGGATTTACTGTCGTAAAACCAATTAAAATGTAGATAGGGGTAATAATGCAGGTAGGGGTGAGTTTTTGTCCTATTCGATTCTGTTTAAATTCGTCCCGCCATATAATAACTGGCATAGAATTCATCACACTTCTACCAATGGATAATAAAAAATTAAACCCTAACCCCCTGTTCCTGTGAATACCCACTCTATCTTGCCTCTATAATTATTAAAATCTAACAAATAAAATTAAATTTCAAAATTTATATAACTATCGTCACATACATAACATAAATTAAAAAAAAAATTTAAATATGATACAATATTATTAATCATTTACTAATTATTTTACATATATTATAC
>NC_029792.2:119777554-119793276 GCF_000816755.2 Arachis ipaensis
TATTTCCTAAATTCGATCCCGCGCTGCAAAAAATTCACCTCGCACCGGGTCAGATAATTACTCGTCCCGATTAGGTAGGGCAAAGTGGGTACTCGTGAGTCCAACAAATTTGCAATCCCTACTTCTAACTATGATCTTGTGATTACTCATCGTCTTCTTAAAAAATGCGATAGTATCTAAGAATATTGCAGATGTAGAACCCAGTACAAAAAGAGAACCATGAGCTAGGGCAGAATACGCCTAACTATTCACACTTGTTCTTGGCCATCGTTGTTGTCGTCATCACTTAGCTTTTGACGATGGTAGCAATCATGTACAAGACAAGAGAAGAATGAGAAGATGAGAGAGAGAATGGGTGACAATAGATGTGATAGGGTAGGATTTAGACATAACCTTAAATCTATTTGCAGATTTTTTTTCACTAAAGCTGAACCCTGCTCTATTCGCGGGTTTATAACATATCAACCCTAATTTTACTTATCCTCAATCTGTAGGTATCTGACCCTATCCGCGGCTCATAAAAAAATATAATATTCAATAATTTGATGAGATATTGGAGTTGTAATTTGGTATTTATATATCATTAAACATATTTGATTTTTATATAAACAAAAGTGTAAAAGTTCCAATTAAAGATCTTGACTTAGTGATTAAAATTTTTTTATATTAATGAAAGGTTTTTGGTTCAATACTCAATTCACACCCTATTTGACAAGCAAATCAACCCACTATATGCTTAATCCTATCTGGATCGGGTTGGTAACTCTATCCGATCGGATTGAGCACATGCAAATAGGATTGTGGCTCCCACCCCTAAGTGTGAGTGTGAGGGTGAGTAAGTGAGAGAGGGGAAAAAAAGGGGATAATTTTGAGTGTTAAAAAATTAGCAATAAAGATAAAATTAAAACAATTATACTACACATACAAGTCTTTTTGGTTTATAAGTTTTACAAGTTGGGCCAAACCCAACAGAAGCTACGCTCACCCATAAAAGCGTGTTAACACGCGCATGACGTTTCTAAAGCGCACATTCACAATTATGAATGACTCTTCTTCTTCTTCCTCGATGAAAACCACAACTGTCATTTTTTCTTCGCGTTTCTCCTCCACCTCCTCCTCTTCTTTCTTCTTCTTCTCCTTCTTCTTTGTGTTTCTCCTCTTTTTTCTTCGCGTGTTTCATCTTCATCGTCGTGTTTTTCCTCCTTTTTCTTTTGATTTTGTAAAATTATATATATTTTTTTATTTGTTTGATTTTTTCTTCCCAAAAAGAATTATGAGAATATGAAATAAGAAGATGAAGAAGAAGAAACAGTAGAAGATGAGGAGGAAGAGAGGAAGAGTTTTGAATTATACAAAACTTATCAAAATAAAAATACACCCAAATATCTTCATTTTACACCCAAATATCTCCGTTTTACACCCAAATTTGCTACAAACACAGAAACGAGTTATGCTACGTGTACACTAAAATCAACCACCAAAGTCAGTCATCAGTATAAAATACATACTGGAATACAAATATACATTGAAAATAAATTAAAGCACACATGTATTTATATACAAATACATTGGTAGGTGATTTTAGTGGCTGATTTTAGTGTACAGATAGCATTTTTGTATAGAAAAATGTTTCCTCTTGTTCGGTAGGTCGGGTACCGGACGGTTCGGGTTGGTATCCTGATTGATGGAGGGGATCTCGCCTGATCCTGAGTTGCCGGGTTGGGGTAGACTACGTCCCGAGCACTTCGTGTGAGAAAGGGGGGTGTCACCTGCAAAGACACTCCGACGCTCAAGTCAGTCAAGTGTGCAGGCGAATAAGGGTTGATTGGTATGTGACGTACCTTGGGGGAAGGGCAGGTTCTTCCCCATATATACCGTGTCAGAGGTGGGCCCTGCAGGGACAGGCCCACCTTCTTCGAGGCCTCCCTTGCACAGCTGTAGCGAAGCTGTCAGAGACACGTGTCAGGGACGCGTGTCCGGGTCGGCATCTGAGCGTCTCACATCCGACCGTTCGGGTCGGGTGGTGCCCGGGTCGGGCCGGCCCGTAAATGGTTTGGGCCAGGCTGTAACAGTGCCCCCGACGCGCCAGCAATAATCGCGAGGGTTGTTGGGGGCGCGTTGCTTCTTCTTTCGTGCGCTTGGCGACAGGTCGGCTACCTGTGGGAGGGACGTGCCTCCTGCGCGCGTGTCTCTTTGTTACTGAGGCAACCGTTCGTCGCTTCGTTCTTCGCGCCGAGCATTAAATACTCATAATGGGTTGGAAAACCCCGCGCGTGAAGACCATTGTGCCCCTGGTCCTTTCGCGCTTTGTGTAGCGGTTTTTAAACAGTTTGCCTTTTCTTTCCCTTCCTATTCTTGCTCCTCCTACTTCCATTTTCTTCTCTCCCTAATATCCAAAGCACCGTTTCTGCATCTTCGCGCGTTCCTTTTCCTTTCAAGTCTTCCGCAACCAATCCGGGTAACCACTATTCTCCTCTCTTTCTGCTTCGAGGCTGTCTTGTCTTTGCTGTTGGTTTTTCTACTTGTGCTTGTTACTTGTTTTGCTGCATGTTTGATTTGCATCGATAGATAAATTTTTAGTGCCAAGTAGGTGCGTTAGGGGGGGTTACCATTCCAGGGTAGGCGTTTAGGTAGCTTGTTATGATAGATAACTTCTAGCCATGCTTGGTCTTAACTGTTGAATAGGACGAACATAGTTTCTGGGCTTTATCTGGACTCCCAACCTCATAAACTAACGGAGTGGTACCCCCACTGTAGGTATGCCTCGCATCGTTTCTCGGACTTCTCCTTCCACCGCGAATTACGACCCTTACGCCTGGGTGACTTCCGATGTGAAAGACTCGCCAAATCAAATGGACGAGGGGGAGTTGACGGCAAGGTTCTGAGAACCGGACCGGTCAATAAACCGGTAGAGGTACTGGTTCAACGGTTTAATGGTTAACCGTGGTTAAACCGTGGTTGAACCGGTTTAATTAAATATTAAAATAAATATATTAAATTTTTTAACTTAGTGATCACTATCTCATTATTCCATCTTCAAAATAAAAAATTCCTAAATAATTTTACTCAGCAACAACTCAATAACAAATAAATTAATTCAGAATCAGCACAAATACCAGAAGTCAGAACAATAGTACTCCAAAAATCAGAACAATAACACAAAAATAACTCACAACATTATATGTAATCAACAATAATAGTCCAAAAGTTAGAACAAATACCAACAATCCAGCTCTCTTCACAACAACAATGAACAAGCATATAACCCAGAAAAAAACGATTCGCGATAAACATATCCAGAAAAACAGCAATCAACTCCCAGAAATCAAACTGAAGAAGCACTGGAGGAGCTTACCGTTGACGACGTCGAAGAAGCAAGCAACGAAAAATAGAAAGGCAACGATGGACAGAGAAACCCTAATCCCAAATCAATTTGGTCACTCAACAATGATCGAGGCGATCGTTCACCGCCGTTTATTGGATTTTTTTCCGCGACTGAGCGCCATCAATTCGAACCTTTCGTCTCGCCTGTAACCTAGTTTAGTTCGATCAATACCCTTTACCCTTCACTGTCCAGTCGCCATCTCCAGTCCGCCACACTCCCAGAAGGCCAACTTTCCCAATTATTATTAATCAAAACGGTGCAGTTTTGATTAGAAATAGCTAACCGGCACTCCAAAAAACCGGACTGGTTCACCCGGTTCACCGGTTAACCACTGGTTTGACCGGTTTTTTGACCGGTTTTTTGCAGATCGGTTTTTGGCATCAACCGGACCGGTAAGAGGGCCGGTTTCCGGTTAACCCGGTCGAACCGGCCGGTCCGGTCCGGTTCTCAGAACACTGGTTGATGGAGTTCTGACAAGCCGAGTATCTGTGTGGAGGGACAGATGAGGAGGCCAATTATGACGTCTTCGTTCCTGCCCCCAACGAACGGCTGTATGAAATTAATTTTCATTCCCCCCGGGTTGCCGACTGGATTTGGTTTTACAAGGCCATGTTCACCCAGGTGGGCGTTCGCATCCCATTTTCTGACTTTCAGATGGCGCTTCTCAGCCGGATATCCGTGTCGCCGTTGCAGCTGCATCCGAACAGTTGGACTTCTATCCGCTGTTTCAAGATGGTGTGCGAATATCTCGAGCTGCCGGTGTCCGTGGACGTCTTTCTCTTTTTCTTCAACCTTACTAACCCTTCCAAGGAGGGGAAAGCGAGGAAAGGATTCTTGTCTTTCCGATCCGCCCAGGGTTGAAGGATATTTGGGTTGTTCGAGAACTCTTACCATGGGTTCAAGGATAAATATTTCAAGGTCCGTCCCGCCAAAGGTCGCCATCCATTCTGGTTGTTGTTGGAGGGGGAGCGCCTCATCCTGATGTATTGGAGTTTTGGGGCGGGGTCTAATACCTTCATAAAGGTGACTTATAAAGGAATGTCTGCTGTAAATAAGAGAATTGCCGACGTGTTGTGGGCAGTTTTTGGAAAGAACCATGTGAACCCCCACCTCCTCATGGGCGAACGGGAGGTCGCCAGGAGTTATATTTGTGAGCTGCTTTGTCTTGTGTTTTTTGCATTGTTATTCGTTTTATTTGGTTTTATCGGCTTCACGACTAACACGTTTGTTTTTCCGTTGCAGTGGAGATGTCGGCTTCTGTGACAGGGCTCGAGGGTCTGTATAAGACCTTCTTGGAGGATAGCGATGAGGAGAAGGCCGACGAGAAGGTTGTCGGGAAGCCGGAGGACCTTTCTTCGGAGAAGAAAGATCAGTCGGTGCCTTCACCTCGTGACGCCAAAATGTCTGACAAGAATCCTATCGACGCGCATACTTCCCCTATTCCTGAGGAGACGGCCGGCATTGGACATTCCTCCTCCCGACAAGAGAGTCCCGACTTAAAGCTCGTCCTACTCCCAAAAGGCAGAGGGCATCCTCTAGCCCTGAGGGGACTCTTACTGTGATGGAGAGGAACTTCGATGCTGGGGCTTTCATCGACTCCCAACTGATCCCCGGCACGGAGGATCACTTCCTTGGTACCGAGCTGACGAGCCAGGCGAGGTGGATGTATTGCACGCTGCTTCGTGGGGCTGTAATAGCTCGGAAGGCCGAGTTCGAGTTGTCGGGGATGCAGTCACTACGAAGAAAACTTGAGTCTGCTGCCACGGCCAACAACGAATTCAAAGTTCAAGTTGAATTGCTTCAAGGGCAGCTGTCCGAAGCGGGGGAGAAACTCAAGATTGCCGAGGAGAAGGCCATGTCTGTCGAGGAAAAAATGAGAGCCTTCGATGAGACTGTGTCCCGTTTAGCCGAGCAGGAGATGACTCTGGAGAGCCAGCTGAACGCCGCGCAAGGTCGGGTGGTGGCCTTGGAGAAAGAGCGTGATGAGGCCGTCTCGCTGGCTAAAGCTGCTCAGGCCGAGGTTGAAGAGCTCAAGAAGAAACACAAGGCAACTAAAGAGCAGGGGAAGAACGCGATCTTCATGACTGAGGAGGCCCTTAAGGCTCAGGTGAAGATCGTGGCTCCCGATTTCGACACATCAGCCATTGGAGTATTCAAGACGATCAAGGATGGCAAGATCGTTGAGATGTCGAGGAAATGAGCTCTTGTGCCTTTATGTTTTTATATGGATTTGCGGTTATATTGTTATACCTTTAAAATACGTTTGATCAGCTTATCGTTGCCGTCGTCTTTGCCCGTGGTGGTATTTTTACTTCGTCGCGTTACTGTTTTGTTGGTGTGAGCTTAGTGCTCGTTCATTTACCGTTGTGTTGGTAGCGGGGCCAGGTCGTGGCCTTTTGTTATCGTTGTAGCCGTTCGTAGTGGCTGTGGTTTAGGTGGCCCCCAAGGTGATCAGTCCCGGGGTGCCGTATTGTGGTTCTGTTTAATGCGTTGAGGAACTCGTCGTCGTGCGATGTGTAAGTAGGAAAAAGGATAAATAGAAATAAAATTAGAAGAAATGGTAAGTAAATATTAATCGGCAATTAAGCAAGTCTGTTACCATTGACAGATACAAAGGGAAATGATTAAGCTCGCTAGATCGACTGGTCGGCATACTTGATATAAGAGTAGAACCTTCTCAGGTTGCCGCATTCCAAGTTCTTGTGACCTCCCTTCCATCGAGCTTCTCCAATTTGTAGGCGCCGTTGCCAATCACTTCTTTGATCCTGTACATGCCTTCCCAGTTTGCCGCCAGTTTACCTTCTCCCTGGGTCGGTGGGCTGATGTCATTGTGTCGCAAGACGAGGTCGTTCTACCCAAATTCCCTTTAGAGCACCTTGGTGTTGTAGCGCAGGGCTATTCTTTGCTTTAGTGCTACCTCTGACAGGTGGGCCTTCTCCATGGTCTCATCCACTAGGTCCTTCTCTACTGCTTCCTCAACCCCCTTGAGAAGTACCTGTGGGCTCGGTTTGCCGATCTCAATGGGCATCATGGCGTCTACCCCATATGTCAGGCGAAAAAGGGTTTCTCCCGTTGCTGACTGCTCGGTTGTTCGGTAGGACCAGAGGACCGAGGCGAGCTCGTCAGCCCATGCTCCTTTCTTGCTGTCTAGTCGCTTCTTGAGGCCAAGTAAGATGACCTTGTTTGCGGACTCGACTTGTCCGTTTTTCTGGGGGTGTTCTACCGAGGAGAATCTCTGTTTGATGCCCAAGCCTGCGAGGAACTCTACAAACTTCTTGTCGGTGAATTGCGTTCCGTTGTCTGAGATGACGAACTCCGGGATGCCGAAACGAGTTATCACCTGCCTCCACATGAACTTTTTGCAATTGGACGAGGAGATGGTGGCCAGCGGCTCGGCCTCTATCCATTTGGTGTAATAGTCAACGGCGACTACGAGGTATTTGACTTGCCCTGGGCCGACTGGGAAGGGTCCCAGGAGGTCGACTCTCTACTGTACGAAAGGTTGGGAGGACGTCATCAGGCTCAGTTCGTTGGCCGGTGCTCTGTGGAAGTTGGCGTTCTCTTGGCACTTGACGCATTTTTTTACGAACGCCTTGGAGTCTTCCATCATTGACGGCCAGTAATATCCGGCTCGGATGAGCTTCCTTGCTAGGGCTTTGCCCCCGATGTGGTGACCGCAGCACCCTTCGTGGACTTCTCGGAGCACGTAGTCCGTCTGATCGGGATGTAGGTATTTCAGCAGAGGTTGGCTAAGTCCCTTTTTGAGTAGTTGGCCCTGTATGACTGTGTATTTGGCAGCCTCCCTTCTTAACGTTTTAGCTTCCTTCTCGTCTCCGGGGAGGTCGCCGTTTTCCAAGAAATTGGTGATGGGGTCCATCCAGGAGGGGCTTATCTTAGTCAGGTGGAGGGCAACCACTGGTTCTCTCGTGATGCCTTGAATGAGGGAGCGGTTGCCGGTTCCCGGTTTCGTGCTCGCTAGCTTGGATAGGAGGTCTGCCCGTGTGTTCCTTTCTCTTGGGACGTGTTGGACCGTGACCTCCTCAAACTGTTTGTTCAGTTCTTTAACCCTCTCTAAGTACTTCTGTAGTAACGAGTCTCTAGCTTGGTAGCTTCCATTCACTTGCGACGTGACGATCTGTGAGTCACTGCATACCTCTAGCCTCGTAGCCCCGACTTCTCGGGCTAATATCAGGCCGCCTAGGAGGGCTTCATATTCCGCTTGGTTGTTCGACACTGGAAATTCAAACTTGACCGACTGTTCGTAAATGACCCCAGTTGGGCTTTCCAAGATGACCCCGGCGCCCCGGACGTCTGGTTGGAGGCTCCGTCTACATGGAGCTTCCATCGTGTGCCCGTGTCCTCGGTCGGATCTCCCGTTACTTCCACCAGGAAGTCTGCCATTGCTTGTGCCTTGATTGCATGTCGAGGCTCGTACCTTAGGTCATACTGGGATAGCTCGATGGCCCAAGTCATCATTCTTCCCGCTAGATCGGGTTTTTGGAGCACTTGACGAATTTCCTGGTCTGTTCTTACGACCACCTGGTGACCTTGAAAGTACTGCCGTAGCCTGCGGGAAGAGGTTAGGAGTGCTAGTGCTAGTTTCTCCAACTTGTTGTACCTAAGTTCTGCTCCTTGTAGCGCCTTGCTCACAAAGTAAATTGGTTGTTGGGCTTTCGCTTCTTCCCGCACCAGCACCGTTGCAAGTGCTCCTTCTATTATGGCCAGATACAGGTAGAGTGGTTCTCCGGCTCTGGGCTTGCCGAGGATTGGGGGTGCTGCTAAGATTTCTTTGAAGTGGTTGAACGCTTCCTCGCACGCAGGGGTCCATTCAAACGCTATTCCCTTCTTCATCAGGTTGAAAAAGGGCAGGGCTTTTGCTGCCGATGCACCGAGGAACCGGGACAACGCAGTGAGCCTTCCCGCCAGTCACTGAACATCTTTGATGCAGCCCGGGCTCTTCATCTGGAATATCGCTTGGCATTTTTCCGGGTTGGCCTCCACCCCCTTTGGGTTATCATGAATCCCAGGAACTTTCCGGCCTCCATGGCAAAGGCGCACTTAAGCGGGTTGAGCCTCATGCCGTGTTGTCGGAGGGACGCGAACACATTCTCCAGGTCACTTATGAGATCACTAGGTTGGGTGGTCTTTGCAAGGATATCGTCCACATAGACTTCTACCGTCTTGCCAATGAGATCGCTGAATATTTTGTTCATCAGCCTCTGGTACGTGGCCCCCACATTTTTCAGGCCAAAGGGCATAACCTTGTAGCAATAGGTTCCTCCTAGCGTTATGAACGCCGTCTTTTCCTCGTCTGGCCGGTGCATTGGTATCTGGTTGTAGCCAGAGTAAGCATCCATGAAGCTCAGATACTGGTATCCCGCGGCCGCATCGACGAGTGCATCAATGTTGGGGAGGGGGTAGCAGTCCTTGGGGCATGCTTTGTTGAGATCGGAGTAGTCCACGCACATCCTCCATCTCCCATTGTGCTTTTTTACCAGGACCACATTTGAGAGCCAGGTCGAATAGTCCAGTTTCCAGATAAACCCTGCTTCGAGGAGGCTGGCCGTTTGTCTGGCCACCTCCTCTGCCCTTTTCTGAGACATCTTTCTTCTCTTCTGAGCCACTGGTTTGGCTTCCGGCTTGATGGCTAGGTGGTGTGACATGAGTCGGGGGTCTATCTCCGGCATGTCGGCTGGCGTCCAGGCAAACAAATCGCCATTGGCTCTGATCATTTTCATCAAAGGCTCTTTTAACTCATGGGGGAGGTTTCTGTTCACGAATGTGAACTTTTCCTCCGTATTCCCGACCCTGAACTTTTCCAGGTCCCCTTCTGGTTCGGATCTGGGCTTGTCGTCAACTCTGGCATCCAGGTCGGCGAGAAATACCCCCGAGGCCTCTTTAGATTTTTTCCTTAAAGAAAGGCTGGCAGTGTCGCAAGCGACTGCCGTTTCCAGATCTCCTTTTACGGACCCTACCGACCCATTCTCAGCTATGAACTTCATTACCAGCATCCTAGTGCTGATGACTGCCCCTAGGTCGTTGAGGATCTTCCTCCCCAGGATGATGTTGTAGGCGGTGGAGTCTCGTAGGATCACGAACTCGGCCATCACTGTTCTTCTCTTTTGACCTTGTCCCACGGAGGTCGGCAAGGAGATTATCCCGTCTGGCTTGATGAAGTGGTCACCGAGCCCTACGACGCCGTGCTGGTGAGTCTGTAGGTCGGCGTCTCTTAGACCTAAAGCGTCGAACACATTGCGGAACATGAAGTTCGAGTCTGCCTCCGTGTCTACAAGGATCCGGTTGACGATAACGGTTCCTACTATGGCCGTTATGACCATGGGAGGACTTTCCCCGACCTCGTCAAACCATTTGTCCTCCGGGCCGAATGAGATGGATGGGAGTTTCTTGGTGCTTCGCGCAGGGGATGAGGAAACCGTGAGGACCTTGGCGTCCTTCTTATGTGCCGATTTCGACCTGGGCGCCGCGTTTCTTGCGGTTACCACGTTTACTATGGTGAGGCCGTGGTCGTTCTCTTCCGGCTCCTAACGTCGCTTTTTTGCCCGTGTTCCATCCTCGCTCTCGTGATCGCGGTTCCGCCTCCTCGGCTCCCTAATGAGGTGGGAGAACTCGGCTAGCTTTCCATCTCTAATTGCCTGCTCCAGCGCGTCCTTCAAGTCAAAACAGTCCTGAGTCTTGTGCCCATAGCCCTTGTGGTAGTCACAGTAGAGGCTCCGGTTCCCCCCTGTTCGCTCCTTCAGTGGTCGGGGTTTCGACAAGATCCCCTTCTCGGCTATCTGTTGATAAACTTCCATGATTGGTGCGGTGAGGGGAGTGTAATTAGTGAACTTCCCGACCCGAGGGAAAGGCCTGGGATTCTTACTCGGGCCGTCGTCTCTAGCGTGTTCATTCTGCCTTTCTCCGCTTCCGTGGTGCCGGTTTTGACTGTAGGAGGGTTGCCGTTTATTGGCAGCCACGACCTGGCTGACTTCTTCGTCATTGATGTATTCTCTGGCTACGCATTGGATCTCATGCATTGTCCATACCGGCTTCGTCGTGAGGTGCTTTCTGAAGTCCTCGTTTAGGAGACCGTTCGTCAGGCATAGGCTGGCAACTGAATCAGTCAGTCCATCGATCTCCAGGCATTCGTCGTTGAAATGATCTAGATATTTTCTTGTCGGTTCTCCGGACCTCTGCGTTACTCCAAGCAGGTTGATTGGGTGCTTTGCCTTGGCTATCCTGGTCGTGAATTGGGCTAAGAAGGCGTGGCTTATATCCAAGAACTTGGCCACCTAGCCCTGCGGGAGGCTATTAAACCACCGTATCGCAGGTCCCGCGAGGGTGACCGGGAAAGCGCGGCACCTTACCTCGTCCCCTACTCCCTCCAGGTTCATCCTGGCCTCGAAGGCCGTGAAGTGCTCCTGTGGGTCTTGGGTTCCGTCGTACCTCATGTCCGTTGGCTTGTCAAAGTGCTTTGGCAGCCGGACTTCGAGGATGGAACGATGAAATGGGATCGCACCTACTATGACTGGTCCGCATGTTCGCCGCGTTCTCCCTTCGCCATCTTCCCGTCGACCATCTTCCTGGTCGCGATCTGCGGCGGCGTGATCTGTGGTGCGCCGCCTCCTGTGCCTGACATATATGAGTGGGTCGTAGTGCCTCCTTGTGCGTCCTTCCTCCCTAGGGCTCTCAGATTCGGACCTTGGGCTACCCGTGCATCGGGAGCGGCTTCTTGGGGAGAACGGGAGTCGCCTGATTCAGGCATTCGCTGGCGATGTTCCCGATCTGCCAATCGACGCTCTAGGTCCTGCATTCTGTGACGCAGTTCCTGCATTATCCTGGCGCTGTTGTCGCCGGTTCCCCCGAAGGGGCGTCTTTCTAGGGATCGTGTGGTTCGTCGGGGCCTTGTACTACTTCCATTCAGGCGGTCCCCACAGACGGCGCCAATGTTCGGTAGGTCGGGTACCGGACGGTTCGGGTTGGTATCCTGATTGATGGAGGGGATCTCTCCTGATCCTGAGTTGCCGGGTTGGGGTAGACTACGTCCCGAGCACTTCGTGTGAGAAAGGGGGGTGTCACCTGCAAAGACACTCCGACGCTCAAGTCAGTCAAGTGTGCAGGCGAATAAGGGTTGATTGGTATGTGACGTACCTTGGGGGAAGGGCAGGTTCTTCCCCATATATACCGTGTCAGAGGTGGGCCCTGCAGGGACAGGCCCACCTTCTTCGAGGCTTCCCTTGCACAGCTGTAGCGAAGCTGTCAGAGACACGTGTCAGGGACGCGTGTCCGGGTCGGCATCTGAGCGTCTCACATCCGACCGTTCGGGTCGGGTGGTGCCCGGGTCGAGCCGGCCCTGAAATGGTTTAGGTCAGGCCGTAACACCTCTAATGTTGTATTTTTTTCTTCTTCTTGTTTTTCTTACTTCTTTCTTTCTTTTAGTTAAATGAATGTACGTTCATCCTCTTCCAAGTAATTTTATAGCATTATGTGTTTCTTCTTCTTCTTTGTTTGATTTTTTTGTTTTTATTCTTGTTAAGAGAGTAAAATAAGAAGAAACATGAGAAGGTAAAAGAAAAAGAAAAAGATGAATAAGAAAAAGAAGAAGAAGAAGATGGTGATGATGATGAAAAAAAAAGAAGAAGCAGCAGAATATGAGGAGAAGGAAGATGAATAGTTTTGAATTATACATAACTTATCAAAATAAAAATACACCAAAATATCTTCGTTTTACACCCAAATATTTTCGTTTTATACCCAAATTTGCTGCAAATACAAAAATGAGTTATGCTACGTGTACCCTAAAATCAGCCACCAAAGTCAGCTATCAGTATAAAATACATACTGGAATACAAATATACATTGAAAATAAATTAAAGGACATATGTATTTATACACAAATACATTGGTGGCTGATTTTAGTGTACAAATAGCATTTTTGTACAGAAAAAAGTTTCCTCTAATGCTGCATTTTTTTTGTTCTTCTTCTTTTCCTTATTTCTTTCTTTCTTTTAGTTAAATGAATGTAAGTTCATGATATTTCAAGTAAATTTGTAGCATTATGTGTTTCTTCTTCTTTGTTTGTTTTTTTTTATTTTTGTTAAGAGAGTAAAACAAGAAGAAACTTGAGAAGGTAAAACAAAAAGGAAAAGATGAATACGAAAAAAAGAAGAAAAAGATGGTGACGATGATGGAAAAAAAAGCAGCAGCAGAAGATGAGGAGGAGAAAGAGGAAGAGTCTTGAATTATACAGAACTTATCAGAATAAAAATACACCCAAATATCTTCGTTTTACACCCAAATATCTTCGTGTTATACCCAAATTTGCTGCAAATACAGTAAAATGTTTCCTCTAATGCTGCATTTTTGTCTTCTGAATTGAACCACATCTCAGCCACTTGATTGAATTATTAATTATATTCAACAATGAGATAACTGATGATAGAGGAGAAAGAGAAAAAGAAAGGAAGAAAAGAAAATCCAATGAAAAAAGAAGGAGGAAGAGGAGAAGGAGAAAGAGGTGATGTTGATGACGACGATAACGAAAAAAAAATAATGAAGAATTAAACATTAAAAATAATTTTAAAAAAATTTTAAAAACATTTGAGATAAAAAATACTTTATTGAATATATAAAGAGGACATTGGTGTATTTAATTTTTCTTTAAGCTTTAGGGAAAACAAATAAATTTTGTGTTATTTATTTATTTATTTATGTAAAAACTAAAAAGTCCAAAATAAATGTAATTTTTGGTTTTATTAAATTGTACTCTGTATCACGTCACATTGGATACAGTCAGGTAACGTTAACATTGTCCCAAGCATCGTCACTCACTTGGTCAATCCACACTTCCAAAAATTCCCAACAACGAGACAACCCCTTTAATACAAAATAAAAAAAATTGTTCCTTTTGTCATAAACTCAGATAAATAATTATTTATAAATTATTAAATTCCATAAAATCTCACTGGTACTAGTAGCAATAATTTATTCCACTCGGTTTTAAGGATAACATTTTGTTTAATGCTTAGATCTTTTGTTCTTACGGAATCATTGTTGGAGGATAAATGTTTGAGTATTTGATACACAAAGCTAAGAACCCTTGTGAATTGTGATTATCTTTTCTTCAGCCATAACAAGTGTGTCTCTTTCTATGGCGCGTGAAAAGGTGTCGGTAGGTTTTGTACTAATTGCATTGTCGCTTTCGTTTGCTTTAAGTCTTAAGCGTTTTTAATTCATTATTATCATTATTGTTATTCATTCACAGCTATAACACAATTTGGCACACTGAAAAGCGTTGCTTCAAGCTTTTGTGGCTATGAAGAGAGATAAATAGATAGAGATACACTGTGAGTAAGGGAGTTCTTCATTGCTTCTCTCTCTTCTTCTTTTTTTTTTCTTTGAAAAGTGTTTTTGTTCCTCATTTGTTTGTGTGTTTCTGTTCAGTTCTGATTCTGACATTTGTGTTTTTCATTTTTCTCGCTGTTGATGGTTCCTGATTTTGTGCCGTTCTCTTTCTCTTTCCTCCTTTGTGAACTGTTGAGTGGGGTTTTTGTTGTTTTGGGGTTTATTTGGGTTAATTGTACAAGAAATTCGTCTAGGTTTTGTTCAAATTCTGAGTGATCTACCCCTGTTTTCAGTGGAAACTCGTGGAAGAAGAAGAGGTGCTTTTATTTGATTTTTTATGGTAAGTTTTCTCATAACGGATTTTGCAATTTCAGTGTGAGAAAGGTGAGAAATGTGTAATTGTTTTCTGTTCCTAAATCCTAAGTTTCTAACAAAAACCAAGGTTGAGATTTCTGTTAACTGTTGATCATTTGATCATTCTTGTTTATCAAGGGAAAAAGAAAAACCATTATTTATTTATTAATTTTTTGTTTGTGCGGAAAGTTCTTTGATATCTCATTCATACACAGGGAAGATTCCACTTTTTAAAGAGAGGGGAAAAAACGTAGAAAGAAGAAGAAAAAACGAAACACAGAATTTAAGAGCCAAAAGTTTCTTTTTCTCACTTTATAAACTGTTGAAAGTATTTTATATGAATACTTTTTTGGAGCTAGCTTTTTTCTATTCTAATAGCTTAAATGTTTCTACAGAAAAAAAAGGAGCATATTCTGCTGTAGGAGTGGATCAAAAGAGAGGAATATTTACAATTGATCTTCTAAGCTATCAGTAGAAAGTTCAGAAAATCTATTAAGTAATGTGTGTGTACCTTAAGCTTGAACAAAGCATTTGATCCCTTATTGACATCATCTTGGAAGAGCTTTCGTGAAGAGTTCCTATGGAGTCAGAAGGAGAAGCAGGGGTGGGTAATTGTTACCTCAGACATCTTATATTTTTTCCCACTTATTTTGGTGCAACTATTAGTTATTGAATGATATTTTATTACATGTTATTATGAGTCCAACTATTTTAACACTTTAAGTTGTTTTCTTGCAGTGCAATTATTGGTGATCGAATGATATTTGATTAAATAACATTTTAATTATGTCTGGTTTTTGGTATTACTCAGGCAAAGCCAATTACAGCTTTGGGTGCGCAAGTGTGCCAAATTTGTGGTGATAATGTTGGGAAGACTGTGGATGGCGAATCATTTGTCGCATGCGGTGTTTGTGCGTTCCCTGTGTGCAGGCCTTGTTACGAGTATGAAAGGAAGGATGGGAACCAGTGCTGCCCCCAGTGCAAAACTCGCTACAAGAGGCACAAAGGTGAAAAATGAAATCTCCATTGTGCTACCTATTGTATGTGTTAATTCTCACCATTCTTCATTCATATGTCGCAACTGTGCAAAAGATTTTTAGCATAGCAAGCTGCTTAAATCTTCAACAAATTAAACAAATGGGTGGCATTGCACTCATGTTAAAGTCAGGTCTAGCCTTACATTCAGTGTACAGCACATTATCTTTTATTATTTTATTTATAAAAATGTCTTCCCCAAATACTGATGGCTTGCGTAGCCATGCTATGCTCCCTTCGATGTCAACGTTCCTAACAAATTTCTTTCTTTATTATGATAATAATGTCCTACCTTGTAGCAAAAGAAACTTTTATACTTAAAAAGATATGCAGTATGCTTGGAAGCAATTTGAATAGTAGACCACTTTCAAGTGAACCAGATGCAATAATATATCTTTTCTGCTATTGGATAGGGTTTATCCATGTCCTGCATAGACTAGCTCTAGACTAAACAAAATCTGCTAACTGGATGGAAGTTTCTAGAATATTTCATTTATACCATGAAGGTTTGAACTATAATGGGGATTTCCTTGGCCCTTGAGTAATAGTGGCTGTTTTTCCCTTACCTATTTGACATGCATCTGTGTTTTGTTTTATTTGAAAGGGT
>NC_029792.2:119794602-119799236 GCF_000816755.2 Arachis ipaensis
TTAACTTATTCTGCTTGTTGCTTCCGTGTAGTGCAACTGTAATCTGCATTAAAGTATCACAAAACAGCTGCATTGAATTTTGTTTCTTGCTCCAGTGCCTCCAAAGTGCAAAATCCTTTCATTTTCATTAGTACCTCTACTTTTGACTCTAATTGGTAATCTTACCTCTTATTTAATTGATTACAGGAAGCCCTGCCATTCTTGGAGACAGGGAAGAGGATGTTGGTGCTGATGATGTTTCTAGTGACTTCAATTATGATTCAGAAAATCAAAACCAAAAGACAAAGATTTCAGAGCGCATGTTGAGCTGGCACATGACATATGGCCGGGGAGCAGAGGCTGGTGCTCCAAATTATGATAAGGAAGTTTCTCACAACCACATTCCCTTGCTGACCAGCGGACAAGAGGTGTTTATCTTGCTACATTTCTTTTGTTTCCATCTCTACCCATTCCACACTGAAAACAAATTATCCACTTACTCGTTCAATTTCAGGTCTCTGGTGAGTTATCCGCAGCTTCACCTGAGAGGCTCTCGATGGCATCTCCTGGAGTTGGTGGTGGGAAGCGTACTATCCATCATACTCCATATTCATCAGATGTTAATCAGTTGGGCAATGTAGCTTGGAAAGAAAGAGTTGATGGCTGGAAGATGAAGCAAGAAAAGAATGTTGTTCCAATGAGCACAGGCCAAGCTGCTTCTGAAAGAGGAGCCGGAGATATTGATGCTAGTACTGATGTGCTTGTTGATGATTCCTTGTTGTAAGTGTTTCATTTATAATTTTTTGAGGGCCAAATGGTAGTTCACTCTAAGAATTTCATATTTTAATATGCAGTATGACAATTAACATAAGGATGGTTTGGTAATCAACTGATATGTAATTATCTGTGCCATTCAATCTTGTCTATTGTATGTGAGATAAATTTTCTTTGTTATGAAGGAATGATGAAGCTCGGCAACCACTTTCAAGGAAGGTTTCGATTCCGTCGTCTAGGATTAATCCATATCGTATGGTCATCATTCTTCGGTTGGTCATCCTCTGCATGTTCTTGCACTACCGTATAACAAACCCAGTGCCCAATGCATTTGCATTGTGGTTAATATCAGTTATATGTGAGATTTGGTTTGCTATATCATGGATATTGGATCAATTCCCTAAGTGGCTTCCTGTAAACCGTGAAACATATCTTGATAGGCTTGCGCTAAGGTAGGTCCTTCCTAGACTTAAGCGTAATGTATTTATCGTACAAATACATTGCGTTTAGTGTTTATTTTTTCAATTTGAGATTCTTCTAACCAAGAATCCATGTGAGTTGCAGATATGACAGAGAAGGAGAACCGTCTCAGCTAGCAGCTGTTGACATTTTTGTCAGTACTGTCGACCCCTTAAAGGAGCCTCCACTGGTTACTGCCAATACTATATTGTCAATTCTTGCAGTTGACTACCCAGTGGATAAGGTCTCATGCTATCTGTCTGATGATGGTGCTGCTATGTTGACATTTGAAGCACTTGCCGAGACATCAGAATTTGCAAGGAAATGGGTTCCTTTCTGCAAGAAGTATAACATTGAACCCCGTGCACCTGAGTGGTACTTTGCACAGAAGATTGACTACTTGAAAGATAAGGTTCAGCCATCATTTGTCAAGGATCGCAGAGCAATGAAGGTTAGTGTGTGCCTCGTATAATTGACTTATTCGCTGTCTTGGTTTGTATGTGATCTACTTGCATGAGAGTTGCGTTGTGGAAGAGCATCTTTTAATTTTACTTTCCTGTTCTGTTTCCACAGAGAGAATACGAAGAATTTAAAGTTCGCATCAATGGACTTGTTTCAAAGGCACAGAAAGTTCCCGAAGAAGGATGGGTGATGCAAGATGGCACGCCATGGCCTGGAAATAACACAAGAGACCATCCTGGAATGATCCAGGTAGTTTTCATATTTATTTATTGGCCAGTTGAGTTTTTGTTATGAAGATGACTTTCTTCAAAACTAATGCTTTTTTTTTTATTAGTTTTGGAGTTATTTTGGGGTTATTGTCTATGCCAATGGAATAGATGATGAAGTTATGAGCATGCAATTGTTCTAAATATTGTACATGTGACTTGTATATGACTATCTGTATTTCTAACTTACTATAGTGTATTACTTGTGAGTAGAGATGGATTCAAGTGCAAGGTATTGAGGGCATGTGCCCAACTACGATTTGGGGATTTATTTAGTAGTACATGAATTCATGCATATTTTGCCCCATTATCTTGTTATGTTTTCCTGCACTAAAATGGAAATCATGTAATATGTATATGTATTATATTTGCCCGTATTACCAAAACCTTTTGGGTCCATGTGAGCAAGATGTTCACCAAAATTGAATTCTGTATCTGCAGGTTTTCTTGGGTCAAAGCGGAGGACTCGACTCTGAAGGTAATGAACTTCCAAGATTAGTCTATGTTTCTCGTGAAAAGCGTCCAGGGTTTCAACATCACAAAAAGGCCGGTGCAATGAATGCCTTGGTGAGTGGTTTACAACAGAAAATTGGGAAGTTACATTATCTACTCCCATGTTCTTTTCTAATCTCACTGGTAGTAATTATTATTGCCTGTGCAGGTTCGGGTTTCTGCTGTCCTAACTAATGGACCTTTCTTAATGAATCTCGATTGTGATCACTACATAAACAACAGCAAGGCCTTGAGGGAAGCTATGTGCTTTATGATGGATCCCAATCTGGGGAAATATGTTTGCTATGTACAGTTTCCACAGAGGTTTGATGGTATTGATAGGAATGATCGATATGCCAATCGTAACACTGTTTTCTTCGATGTAGGTGTCTTCTTCATACTGTTTGATTTTCTAATAATGCTATTACTTCTTGTCTTGTGTCATCCTTGTGCTTTACATATATATGAGTATATGATTGACTAACTTAAAAGTTCTAAATAGATAAACTTGAGAGGTTTGGATGGAATCCAAGGTCCTGTATATGTGGGTACGGGATGTGTCTTTAACCGGACAGCTTTATATGGTTATGAACCGCCTCTTAAACCGAAGCATAAAAAGCCTGGGTTGCTATCTTCTCTCTGTGGTGGAAGGCGAAAGAAGAGTTCTAAATCTAGTAAGAATGGATCAGACAAGAAAAAATCTAGCAAGCATGCTGATCCAACTGTGCCCATCTTCAGTCTAGAGGATATTGAAGAAGGAGTAGAAGGTAGGCCTGTTGTGCTTTTGTTCTGCCTACATTAACATTGATGGGTATACCACATAGCTGTACGGAGATTGTAATGTCCAGAGGTTCTATTGGTTTCTGATATCTTTTTTAGTGTTTTCTGTTTTCAGAATCTTACAAAGAAAAAAGTGAAAATAGAATTTTAGAATTTATTATTTTCGTTGTTTACACTTTTTCTTCATAAAATCATGAAACTGAAAAACTCTAAACTTGAAAGCAGGAACCAAATAGGTCCTTCGTTTTCATTACATCGTTATCAGTGTTAGAGATCTGCTACCTATGATATCTTAAATTGATTAGCCCATCTGGAAACTGTGCTACACTCCACATAATCTAAAGAGATGTTGTAGGGCATGATTTCACCCAGCTTTCAACTAATTAGACCTATTGTTTGTCCTATCATTTGTTATTTATTTCTTTATTTCTTTTCTATTTCAGGAACTGGATTTGATGATGAGAAAACTCTACTTATGTCACAAGTGAGCCTTGAGAAAAGGTTTGGTCAATCTGCTGTTTTTGTTGCCTCCACTCTTATGGAGAATGGTGGCGTGCCTCAGTCAGCTACTCCAGAAACTCTTCTTAAGGAGGCAATTCATGTTATCAGCTGCGGTTATGAGGACAAAACTGAATGGGGAGCTGAGGTATGATGTTATCATATGTTCTAATGCTATTTGATGTACATTCGGGGACTACATTTAACTTTAAAGTAGGTTAAGAGTTTACAAAAAGACTTCCAAATGGATCAATTTCTGTTTGAGCCGGTTGTTGAATGAGTTGGTCTTTGTTGAATTGAACTATGGAGTGGGGTGTCTGTTCCTTAATTTCTCCTTGTCATTCTTTGGAGTTTTAGGGTGGAGCTTTAGAACCTTTGCTCTTATTAATTTATCCAATGAAAGATATGAAGTATTTTTAGCATATCTAAGTGGTTACATTAGGTACCTACTAGACCACTCATTGGGCAAGACCCTCCATTGGGAAGCCCTTTCCCAAAAATCCCCTAGGCTGAGTCACTCTTCACTATTGTAAGAGTGGCGTTTCATAAGAAATTGAAGAATGAATTACAGTGTAAGAGACATTTCATGTTATCTTTTGAGCTTGGAATCTCGTGTGAATATTGGATCCATTGCCAAAAGCTGACTTATTAACTGGATAGCTGATTTAAGAAGCATATGACAGGCTTAATATATGTCTCAACCTTTTTTAATTTATAGGCATTTTCTTTGTTGAATATGTACACACCGAAAAGAAAAAGAAGAGAAAAAGAGGGTAGAAATTGAAGAACAGTGTAAGAGACATTTCATGTTATCTTTTGAGCTTGGAATCTCGTGTGAATATTGGATCCATTGCCAAAAGCTGACTTATTAACTGGATAGCTGATTTAAGAAGCATATGACAGGCTTAATATATGTCATATGTC
>NC_029792.2:119801099-119807560 GCF_000816755.2 Arachis ipaensis
TCATATTAACTACGAGAGAGACACGGCACTATCTTCTTTCTGTTCCACAGATAGGATGGATATATGGTTCTGTCACAGAAGATATTCTTACTGGATTTAAGATGCATGCTCGTGGTTGGCGGTCTGTGTACTGCATGCCTAAGCGCCCGGCATTTAAAGGTTCTGCTCCAATCAATCTTTCGGATCGTCTGAACCAAGTGCTTCGATGGGCTTTAGGTTCTGTGGAAATTCTTCTAAGTCGGCACTGCCCCATCTGGTATGGTTATGGTGGAAGGCTCAAGTGGCTCGAGAGGTTTGCGTATGTGAACACAACAATCTATCCAATCACAGCCATTCCCCTTCTCATGTATTGTACCTTACCTGCCGTCTGTTTGTTGACCAACAAGTTCATTATTCCCCAGGTGTGTTATTTCTTCTTAAACATAATATTGTTATAGTAGGGTGAACACCAATTTGACCTCCCAAAAGATCAAAATGTTGATAAATAAGTCCTTAAAAGATGTTTTATTAGTCAATGCTACCCCAATGATGAATTCTGTTGTTTTTTTAAGTTATATCTAAAGAATGCATTTTTGAGCATTGTCAATCAGATATGTCAGAGACTGATTTGTTAGCACCTTTTTCTTTTGAAAAGAACAAACGCCATTAAAGATTTTATCAGTACTGATAAGTTTTTAGAAACAGTACTTATTTCTGTTACAGTACTAACCAAACAATCACTTGACTTGTTTCTCCTAGAAATCACATTGTTTGGTTTGTAACTGGTGTCTAAAGCCTTTCTGAATTGACCTTCCTATGCAAAACACTACTATATTCTGAATGCTGTTTTATTATTGTATCACAGAGTATCATGTGGTCTTGTGCAACATAATGGTCTAATTTATTCTATCTTGTTTTTGCAGATCAGTAACATTGCAAGTTTATGGTTTATTTCTCTCTTCCTTTCCATCTTTGCAACCGGAATTCTCGAGATGAGGTGGAGTGGAGTAGGAATCGACGAGTGGTGGAGGAACGAACAATTTTGGGTCATCGGTGGTGTTTCATCTCATCTTTTTGCTGTGCTCCAAGGCTTACTCAAAGTGCTGGCTGGTATTGACCCCAACTTCACCGTTACCTCCAAGGCATCAGACGACGACGGGGACTTCGCTGAACTCTACATGTTCAAATGGACAACACTTCTCATTCCGCCGACAACGCTTCTCATAGTGAACTTGGTTGGCGTCGTAGCTGGCATCTCCTACGCCATCAACAGTGGTTACCAATCATGGGGTCCCCTCTTTGGTAAACTCTTCTTTGCATTCTGGGTGATCATCCATTTGTACCCTTTCCTCAAAGGTCTCATGGGTCGCCAGAATCGAACGCCGACCATTGTGGTGGTTTGGTCCATTCTTCTTGCATCCATTTTTTCTCTTTTATGGGTGAGAGTTGATCCATTCACCACAAGAGTCACTGGTCCTGATGCTGAGATATGTGGCATAAACTGCTAGACCAAAAAACATAGCCTGCTTGATGGGAATGTGTAGGAATGTAATTATTACTCTGTAGATTTTATATGTTTATGTATGTTTGTGCAGTTTATATCTATATGTAAGAAATCCGAGTTAGTACTAAGCTGGGGAAGGTTGTTATTTTGCTTGTAATAGTAACCTACTCACCTCTTTTCTGGAGAAGCATATATATAAAGGTATTCAGATATGATGGTTTTTAAAATTTTTTCCGCTCAATCTCATATACAGTGAATTCAAGAGGGAGCGGGGTTTGTTTTAAGGGTAAGAATGGGTGCACGCAGTTCAAAAATGGCCAATGAGTTGAGAGAACTAGAGATAAAATTACTTATCGTATTGTTTCATTCAAAGATTTTCCAAAATGCACATCAGAAATTAGCCATTTATTAGTTATTTGTATAGATACACAGAAGGATATCCTATTCATATTTAAGTTTAATATAACCATTCAATAATAAATGGATTATAATTTATTAGTGGCTGACAAAATGAGTCAAGTCTGTTGGATTGGTTCATTTATATGTTTACTGGTTTCAATCTTGTGGATTAAACAGGCTGATCTACTATACAGACAGATTAGCCGTTTAACTCTCTTAAATTTTTTCTCATTTTATTTTCATTTGTGGATTAAATAGGCACTCTAACAGGAAAGTTCATGGAGGTGGTGGATACCATGACAAGGAGGAAGATTAACATTATGTGCTTACAAGAAACGAAATGGGTTGGTGCAAAGGCTAGGGAGTTGGATACTTCTGGTTTCAAACTTTGGTATACATGAAAGGTGAAGAATAGGAATGGGGTTGGAATAATTGTGGATAAGCAGTGGAAGAAGGACGTAGTGGATGTCAAGAGGGTGGGAGATCGGATCATCTCTATCAAACTTGTGATAGAGGGAGGTGCTTTCCATGTGATTAGCGCCTATGCACCGCAAGTGGGTTCGGACGAACAACACAAGATAAGGTTTTGGGAGGATATAGAGAGTTTGGTTCAAGACATACCTTTGGGAGATAAGATTTTCTTAGGAGGAGATTTAAATGACCATGTTGGGAGAGAAGTGACTGGATATGGGAGTATTCACGGAGGCCATGGTTTCGGGGTGATCAATGCCGATGGTAAAACTATTTTGGACTTTTCCTCAACTTTTGATCTTCTCATCGCAAATACATGTTTTAAAAAGAGAGACGAACATCTTATAACCTATAAGAGTGGCATGACAAGCTCTCAAATCGACTTCTTCTTGTTGAGGAGAGTCGACCGAAAATTTTGCATTAACTGTAAAATTATCCCGAGAGAGAGTTTGACAACACAACATAGGGTGCTCGTCATGGATTTTCGCGTTGAGAAAAAGTTGAGGAAAAGACATCATACGAAGAACCCAAGGACGAGGTGGTGGCGGATGAAAGGTGAGGAACAAAGAAGCTTCCTAAGACGGGTAGGAGAAGAGGCAAAGTGGGATGGGAATGGAAGCGCGGAAGAGATGTGGAGGGAGATGGCAGAAGTTATTAGAAGAACAGCAAAAGAAAGTTTTGGTGAATCTAAAGGAATAGGGCCAAGAGACAAGGAGTCCTGGTGGTGGAATGCGAGTATACAAGAAAAGATAAAGATAAAAAGGGAATGCTTTAAAGAGTGGTCTTTATGCCACAATATAGATAACTGGGAAAAGTATAAGGCGGCTAAGAAATAAACAAAAGTGGCTGTAAGTGAAGCAAGAACAAGAGCATATGAGGGTCTCTACCAGTCTTTGGGCACGAAAGAAGGAGAAAAAGGTATATATAGATGTTAGGATTTGGTTGAATTAGTCCCACATTGCTTAGGATAGCAAATGGAGTGGGTGGCCTAGGCTATAAATATGAGGCTAAGTTCTCCATTTGTTTTTGCACCAGTCAGAAACACTTTAAGCTTATATCTGATTTTTCTTTTCCTCTGTACTCTTTGATTAGAGAGTGTTGTGAAGTGTAGTTAGATATTTGCTTTGAGAGAGTGTGGGTGTACTGGGGTGCCGGTGTTAGAGAGAAAGAAGTCTATGTGTTGTAACAATTTTCACATAGTGATATTCTCTGGTTGTCATTTGACAACGGCCGTGGTTTTTTCTCCGGTAATTGGAGTTTCCACGTTAAATTCTTGTGTTGTGATTGTATCTATTTTATTTCTCTGTCAAAGGTGTTTTCTCAAGGGGAATGGTGTCTTATTCCCAACAAGTGGTATCAGAGCTTCGGTTTGGTGGGATTTATTCTTAGTATGCTCTGTGGCTGCAGCTTAGTCTGACCTTCCACATCAGAAAAGAATTTTGTCCTGTGGCTTGAGGTTGATCTTTGGTTGCTGTTGTTGTTGCTGGAAGGCAGTGTGACACTGTGAGAGTGCAGTTTGGAAAGGTTCTGGCTAAGGAAAGACTTGGTATTTAAGTGTGTCCATTGTGACCCACATCTCTTTCCTGGGAACTCTTCCTAGTACACGGTCTACAGTTGAGTTATACTATTCCAGTATACGGTTGCAACAATGTCAGGATATTCAAGTGCTGTGAAGTTTGAAATAGAGAAATTTGATGGAAGAATCAATTTTGGCTTGTGGCAAATACAAGTCAAGGATGTGTTGATACAATCAGGTTTGCACAAGCCGTTGAAGGAGAAGATCTCTGGTTGCTCTCTCTATGAGAGAAGATGATGTTCTCTAGAAGACAAGAAGTATCCTCATGGTATTACCGCACTGCCATGGATAAGGATGAGTTGTGGCAATCGGGTCCACAATTGCACACGGGCATTGGTTGGCGTTGAGATGCAAGGTGTGTGGCGGAGTTAGGTCGATGGCTGAAGAACTTCCAGGAAAAGCCAATTTGGAAGTTGCACCATGAATTTTCAGCAATGGAAGCTGAAGATGTGTGACTATTTCAATCAAGGTGGAGATTGTTAGGATTTGGTTGAATTAGTCTCACATTGCTTAGGATAGCAAATGGAGTGGGTGGCCTAGGCTATAAATATGAGGCTAAGTTCTCCATTTGTTTTTGCACCAGTCAGAAACACTTTAAGCTTATATCTGATTTTTCTTTTCCTCTATACTCTTTGATTAGAGAGTGTTGTGAAGTGTAGTTAGATATTTGCTTTGAGAGAGTGTGGGTGTACTGGGGTGCCGGTGTTAGAGAGAAAGAAGTCTATGTGTTATAACAATTTTCACATAGTGATATTCTCTGGTTGTCATTTGATAACGGCCGTGATTTTTTCTCCGGTAATTGGAGTTTTCACGTTAAATTCTTGTGTTGTGATTGTATCTATTTTATTTCTCTGTCAAAGGTGTTTTCTCAAGGGGGAATGGTGTCTTATTCCCAACAATAGAATCGCAAAGAGCCGAGAAAGAGAACGAGAGATTTGGATCAGGTTAAGTGCATAAAGGATAAGGATGGAGAGATGTTGGTTCAAGAGGAGAAGATTAATGAAAGGTGGAAGAACTACTTCTACGAGTTATTTAATGAGGGACAGAAGACTCTTCCGAGTCTTGGTCGATTATGCAAAAGGGAAGAAGACCAAAACTTTGACTACTATCGAAGGATTCGAGACTTCGAGGTAAAAGAGGCTCTAAAGCAGATGAAAAATGGTAGGGCAGTAGGACCTAATAATATCCCGATTGAGGTTTGGAAAGGTCTTGGAGAAAAAGGCATCAACTGGTTAACCAAGCTTTTTAATCAGATTTTAAGGTCAAAGAAGATGCATGATGAGTGGAGAAAGAGCACATTGGTATCTATCTACAAGAATAAGAGGGATATACAAAGTTGCGAAAACTATAAAAGGATTAAGCTTATAAGTCATACTATGAAGTTATGGGAAAGGGTGATAGAACGGAGGTTGAGAAAAGAGACACAAGTAACAGAGAACCAATTTGGATTTATGCCAGGCAGATCTACCACTGAAGCGATATACCTATTAAGAAGGATGATGGAGAGGTATCGTAGTAATAAAAGGGATCTACATATGGTGTTTATTGATTTGGAAAAAGCGTATGATAGGGTACCAAGGGAGGTCTTAGGGAAGGTTTTAGAAGAGAGGAGAGTAAGGATCGCATATATTCGGGCAATTAAAGACATTTATGATGGGGCCACAACTAGTGTGAAGACTCAAGGTGGTGTGACAGAGGAATTTCCTATTGGTATAGGATTACACCAGGGATCATCCTTAAGTCCATACCTTTTCACATTAGTCTTGGAAGTACTCACAGAACACATTCAAGAGCCTGTGCCATGGTGCATGCTTTTTGCCGATGATATCGTCCTTATGGGAGAGTCAAGGGAAGACCTAAATAAGAAGTTGGAGTTATGGAGAGAAGCTCTAGAAGTGTATGATCTGCGCATAAGCCGTAGCAAGACGGAATATATGGAATGTAAATTCAGTCTGAGAAGGGAAAACCCCAATATAGAGGTGAAGATTGGAGAAAACATCCTACAAAAAGTTAAAAGTTTTAAGTATCTTGGGTGCATCATATGGTTGAATCGCGTCTCAGGTGGTTTGGACATGTGAGAAGAAGACCGATAAAACATCCAGTCAGGAGGGTGGATGAGATGGAAGATGGACAAATGGCGAAAGGCAGAGGAAGACCTAAGAAGACCATTCATGAGGTGGTCAAACGAGATCTACATGTAAACGGTCTCTCTGTAGACATGATACATGACAGAGCACAATGACGTTGTTTGATTCATGTAGCCGACCCCACTTAGTGGGACAAAGCTTTGTTGTTGTTGTTGTTGAAAGTTTTTTACAATCTAATCCAAAGCTAATATTTTAATTCAAAAATTGATTAATTTTAATTAAAATTGTTTATTTAGATTGAAAAATAAAAACAAATAGACTAGTCCGTTTAGTCTGTCCGACATATCTTAAATGTGTTCAATTTCATTTTAAAGGTCCATATATATTTTGATATAAAGACCTAAATGGACGAGTCTAAATCAACATAATCAATCCGTTTAATTGT
>NC_029792.2:119809632-119812530 GCF_000816755.2 Arachis ipaensis
TGTTAAAAATTAGAATTTAATATTTAAACTTTAGAATTTAAAATTTAATATTTAAAATATAAAAAAATATAGAATATAAATTAATTATTAATTAAAATAATAAATTTTATTGGTGAAATACTATTGTTGTTTCGTTAATAACGATGAATACGTATGGTCAAGTCAAGTTGTCGTTTTGAGACGTACACCGTGTGGGGTATGTACTGTGTAGGAAAGTAAGAAATAAACAATGCATTCTTCCCTCGAAGAAACCAAGCAATTAACACTTTTACACTCTTTTCGGTCTTCCCGTTCCCTTGGTGTACCTTTGGCACATTTGTGTATAAAAAAGAGTAATTTTGCTAATTTTCGTTCTGTTATTTATCAATTGGAATTGTGATTCTTAATAATTAATTTTGTCAGTTATTTTTGTTAATATTTTTGTTTAGAGTTAACGTATTTTATTTATGTATCATATTAGTTGATGATATATCAAAAAAGTATTTCAAAAGATAAAACGTTTTTGTCATGTTAATAATATGCTGCAGTAAAATAAAATAATTAAATCTTTAAAAATTTTTTAAGAGACATTTAAACTTCAAACTAATTTAAATATAAACCTATAATAAACCATAAAATAGAATCAGTATCCTTAAATTTTAATAAGTTATTGTACTTGTTATTGCACTAATTATTGGTTTTAGTTGATAGAAGCCTTAGTTTCTTACTTTTTTATGTTGCAGAAATTTTATTTGATGACATGTGTAAGAAATAGTTGGTCTCGAATAATGTTACTTTCACTACTTTAATTGATAGACCATATAAATATGAAGAAGAATTAATGATCAATTAAGACATTAAGCCGAATTTGATCACATACAATGCGCTAATCAATGACATTTGCAAGATCTACGATTTAAAAGAAGCTAAAAAATTTGTGAATGAGATGAATGAAAAATGTTTAAAATCTAATAAGATCACGTTTACAACGCTAATAGATAAATATTGTAAAGATAGAGATATAAAATTTGTATTGGAAATAAAAAAGAAAATAATTGAAAGAGATAAACTTGATGAGAGACTTTTACTGTACTCATAGGAAAAAGAAAGAGAAAAAGGAGCAAGGAATTGAGATTACCGCCAACCAAAACCAGCAACCAGTATAGCAAATACAATGAGTTGTTAAAATTTAGGAATATTTATCCTATTTCATAGTTCATTATGAATTTATGTGTCTACGTTTAAATTGGTTAGGAGTTTAAGTGACTCTTAAATTTTTTTTAATTATCCTATTTTACTGCAGTATTTTGCTGATACGACAAGAGTCGTTTTGTCATTTGAAATGGTTTCTTGACACATTATCAGTTAACGTGACACGTAGATAAAATTCGTTAGTTCTAGACGGAGACATTATCAGAGAATGTCTAGCAAAATTAATCATTAGGGTAGCGTTTGTTTTCGGGGCAGGACACGGAGACATGGACAACACTTGTTTAAAAAATGTTTGGAAGCAGAGACATGGACAGTGGACATATTGTCTCCGAGACAGTTTTTTATACTTTTGTGTCCACTCTTTCACGAAGGACAGTGATGGACACGGGATTTAGAAGAGTGGACACGGACAATTTTATAAATTTTGTTTTCCTTTTTTTCCACTATTACCCCCTTCTTATTTTTCCCATTGCGTTGTTCAGAGATACTTTTTTCTTCCTGTTCTTCCTCTATCTCTTTTTTTCCAAGTACTATCTCCTTTCTGTAGAATTTTTTATTGGGAGTAGTAATTCTTTTCTTTTTATCGTTTTACTTCAATACCATTTTAACCTTATATTATGTTATTTGATTTGTAATAAAAATAATAACAAAAATAATTAATTTTAAAACTTTTGAAAGATAAATATTAGCAAAAGTAAAATTGATCTTTTAAAATGCTAAAAAATAATTTATAATTTATTAAATTAATTTGTATTGATGTAAAAAATTTGGAATTACAGGGCTATTTTAGTCATTTCATATAATATTTTAGTCTTGTCCATGTGTATCCAAACATAATACTAGACATTACATTAGTGTCTTGTCCATCGTATCCAAACACAATACACAAAAGATAATTTTTAGTGTCTCCGTCTTATTGTCTCCGTTTCAGTGTCATGTTCTATCCTGTCTCTAAAAACAAACACAGCCTAGGAGTCGCAATATCATTTTTCAATCGATAAGAAGTGGAAAGAGAGTTAACGAAATAATTAAGGGGTGGGATGGGATTTTAATGTTATTATTTTAAAAAGTAAATATTTAATTTGTTTAACAATAATATACTTAATTAATTTTGTCTGATATTATTTTTAGGGAAGATTAAACAAAAGTATTATTATTCTTAAGTAAAGTTATATGATTAAAATCATAATTTAAGCCTAAAAAAAATAAAATTGTAACATAGTTATGGTCTTTATTTATACAAAATAAAAAATATTTAATTCCATAAAATGAAATACACATGAGTGAAAAATTTGCAGAAAAATAAAAAATATCACTACTATTAAGTATATATGAATAAACTTATAAACATGACAAGGAAAAAGAATAAACTTTTAATGGATTGTTACACAATTCAGGAATCTTATGAATACTACTTAAAGTCGTAAACAGTAAACTCTGTATTATTAAACTATTTGTACATTATTATAAAAAGAAGAAACTAATGTCTTTTCAAACATAATTAGATATATTCTCTCGAATAATATACTCTTTATGTTCTTAATCCAAAACTAAACTCTAATGAATTTCTAATTTTTCTATTAACTGTTATGGGGGAGGATGTGGGGCAAGCATTCTTATTACAATTTTAAAATTTTTTGAGTAATATATGATAATAATATGTATTTATTTTTATTAAATTATTAAATTTGATTATGTACTAATTTT
>NC_029792.2:119812648-119838395 GCF_000816755.2 Arachis ipaensis
TTGTCTCAAGCCTCTCTCTCTCTCTCTCTCTCTCTGTTGACTTAAAAATTCCTTTCTTAACATTAACAATAATGGCATCATCTACCATGTCTTCTTCCTCTTTCCTTCTAAGAAATTCCCATGGCAGAAACCCTTTGCCCTATATAATTATAATCTACCACCAACACCAACCTCATACCACGTTTTCATTACATAATCTTCATCATGACCCAATTCAATGAGTACTCCTCTTCCCCTTTTTTAATTTATTTTTTTTTTAAAAAATATTTTTGGTTCTCAATAACAATTAACATGATCACTTTGTTATTACAGATTCAGCAGTGGAATTGAGCTTGCATCTTATGTCACAAGCTCTGGTCTTCTCTGCAGATCATGGAACACCATATCATCTTCAAGCATAGCTTCAAACGAGGGACAGAGGCTTTCTTGGAAAGTTCACAAAGAAGAAGATGCTGATTTGAAAATCATAGTGTTTGAGACAACATCACAAGTTAAACTTGATTTGGTTTCGTCTTTAAAGCTCAAGAACCAAAATTTCCTTCATTTTGAATTTCTATGTACCAGAAAGAATCCAGAGTTCCAGCTTAACAAGGATGCATACCACCTGTTCTACGAAAATCTTCAGAGTCTTGATGAGTTGAAATCTCATGTAAGCCTTTTTCCTTTCACTGTTTCTGTTTTTGAAAGAAGGAGCTCAACACCAAAAAGTGGAACTTATTACAAATTAGGAAAAGAAACAAACCAACAAACTAAAGTTTCCTGAAGTTTGATGTGTGGACAAGTCAAGGTTGTTAATTAGTGTAAATTTGAAGTTAGTATATTTTTAGGAGTATGATGTTCTTCATTTTGTTTTTCAATTACTCTTACAGCAATTAGTGAGATGAATTCTGTGTCAAAGATAATACATTGTCTTGTATGTTGTTTTTCCTATGTAAACATTTGTAGCAATTTAGTTGCAGATTACAAGCTCCACTCGATTGATTGTTACTGGACAAGGTCTTGGTGGATCAGTTGCCATTCTCTTTACCCTGTCACTGTTAGACATATTTACTACAGGAAAGAACCGCCCGCTATGCATCACTTTCGGTTCGCCTCTTATTGGCGACATGAACTTGCAAAAGGCCATGTCGCGTAGCACTACCTGGAATTCTTGTTTTCTACAAGTTGTGTCTCACAAAGACCCTCTTCTGAGGATGTTTGTCGGTCCTCATGCTACTCAATACATGCCTTTCGGAACATTTCTCTTTTGTTCGGATGAAAGTTCTACTTGTTTTGAAAACCCTGAGTCCATTTCGGTAGTTCTCAAGGCAATGGCCTCAATTCAGGGTGAAAATCAAGGATTTCAGTCTTCTGATTATGGAAATATAGTGGAGAAGCTATATCAAAAATCAATTTACAAGGACCTATTGGCACGTGGTGTAGACATGACCGGTTGTAGTACGCTACAAGCGAGTATCATTTTGCAGTTATCTGCACTAGGACTCACTCCACAGATGCAGGTAGAATTTGTTATGAGAGTTCCAAGTTAACCTTACTAGATTTTTTTATGTGTAATTAGACTTGTATTTTTTTGAAACTTAGTTTGAACTGATATATTTAATTTGGCAGCAGCAGAAACAATATAACATTGATATCAATAACTTGGTGAGAACTATAGAGATATTGGAAAAGAAATACAATCATCAGAAGAGGACAATATTTGACCCTACCAAGAAATTGAATGTAATGAAGGTAGACATGGTCCAACTTGAATGGTACAAGAAGGATTCTAGAAACCAAAACATAGGGTACTACGACCGCTACAAGAACATGCTCTCAACGAATAAGTTCTCAACAAGTGACCAAGATGTGGTTAATTTCCACAAAAACCTCACAAATTACTGGGAAAAGATGGTTGAAACTGCAGAGCTGAAGCCCCAGAAAGAAGGTGCAGCATTTCGCACGCGTTGGCTCTTCGCCGGGACTAATTATAGGAGAATGGTCGAGCCCCTTGAGATTGCCAACTACTATTATTCAAATGAGGGCTACAAAAAATCTCGGAAAAGCTATTTTGAAACTAGGTCTAAACATTATAAGCAGCTAGAAGAGTGGCTAAAAGAAGGAACAGCAGCAGCAAGCAATTCCAACAGCACAGGAACAAGGAATGTGGAATCCATTTTAACCTTTGATTCTTGCTTTTGGGCCCATGTGGAAGAGGCATTCATTTCATGCAAGGTGGTCAAAGATGTAAAAGTTGATGTCCAACTGAAGGAAAAGGCAAAGAAGAAGTTGCTTGAGTTTGAGGACTATGTTTATGGTTTGCTCAAGAATTATGAAGTGTCATCAGATATTTTCTTGAGGGACAGTAGTTACATGACTTGGTGGAATGAGTATGAGAAAATTGATGGAGCAGTTTCTTATTCAAAACTAGGAAGATTCATGAGCAATGCTAATAATTATAATGTGAAGTATGTCAAGGGAACTTATAATTTCAACTGAAGTACGCCTCTCTAATTAATGCTTTTGGTTAATTAGTCATTAGTGTGATTGAAAGAAAGTGAGAATTGGGTGTTCCAATAAATGTATTGTAAAAAACTCAAAATGTTTAGTTTATTATTGCAAAATTTCTATTTGAGAACCTTAGCCATGTTAGTTCTAGTTCTTGTTTTTATAATTACTTCAGAAACTATTTTTAACAATGAATAGCAGATCTTGACATTTATGATTATTACATAATAAAAATATGAGTTAGAATATACTCGAATCCATATCAATAAGATGATGTCTTTACTTTTATTCTTTCTTGGGTTGTCTTTTGATGTTTCTTGGTTAACTTTTTACCAATTTCGCTATGTTTACATCGTTTATATTAAATATCGTTGTGACATCGGTATTTTCTTAACAACTAAATATATATTTTTTTATGTTGTTAATTAAAAAATAATTTAAGTACATAATTAATTAGTAACAATCATTTTTTTATACAACTGTCAAGAATACTTGGCATGTAAATAGCATTTTTTTTTCTTTTTTTATCTCCTCATAAGTTTCTGTTTTTAGGTGATTTTCTCCTCTTTTTCGTTTCAGTAATAAGTAATAACACAGAAAAATTATTTTGTTGAGCAGAAGTCTTTCGTTTTATTACATTATAGAGCAAACATATCGATACTATTTAATAAGTTAGGTGTTAATGTAGGATAAAATATTCATTTTAATTTTTAATAAAAATTTTGAGTATTTACTTACAACATCATAATTGAAAAAATTTAAAATATTTTTACAATTGTAAGGACTATTGTGATAAGAATGAGAAATGAGTTGGATGCCCATTAATTCTTAGGCGGCTCAGTTTCTCAACGAAAGAATCTTTGATTTTCAATTAATGGAGTGTGGAAAATCAATATTTTGTATGTGTATAAATAGAGGTTTAAGCCTCGGATGATAATACATCAATAACAATAATCTCCTCTCTTTCTATATTGTCTTCTTCTCTTTTCATACGTTGCTAATATATAATAATAGTGAATATATAAATTACTTCTATTATTATAGTGAGATAATTATATTAGTGAATATCAAAACTAGAGTCTTCTATTTACATTTTATTTTATATTATATCTTCTTTATTTATTTATTCTACAACACGTTATCAGCACGAGACTCTGATCAAATTTTAGGAAGACTCCAGGTAACAAATTTTCATTATGTCGAAACTCTCTCATCTTGAATTCAATGCGATTGATATATTTGGAAACAATTGTTTATCATTGATACTAGATGCTAAAATCCATCTTGATTCAATGGATCTTGGAGATACCATTAAGGCTGAAAATAATACATCCTAGAAGGATAAAGCCAAAGCCATGATTTTTCTTCGTCGTCATCTTGACGTATGATTGAAAAATGAATATCTCACATTAAAAGATCCTACAGATCTGTGGAAAGACCTTGAAGAAAGGTACAATCATGTGATACTTCCTCAAGCCTGATATGTTAGAGAAAACTTTTTTAACCTTCCATACCTCAAATGTGCTCCTGCAGTAGCAATATCGAGAAAAATGGTTTAAAAAATATTCTGAGTTAATTTCTTGCTTTCTTGTTGCTAAATGCAACAATGAATTACTTTAAGGAATCATGAAGTGCGCCCAACTGGCGCCGCCCCATTTCTTGAAGTAAATGCGGCAAATTATTACCCCATAAGAGATAAATGGCAAGATTTTGGTAACAAGAAAAATGGAAGGAAGAAGAATTATATTCACAAGAAAGTATCTCACCAGAAGTGGGATAAAAAAAGAAACAATGGGCAAAGTAAATCAATTGAGGATAAATGCTTCCGTTGTGGTGGAAAGGGCCATTGGTCACGTACATGTCGTACCCCGAGGCACCTAGTTGATTTTTATCAAGCATCCTTGAAAAAAGGATGACAAAGAAAAGGAAACAATTTTTGTTTCAAAATATGAAAATTTCACCACTCATTATGATGTATCTAATTTCTTTGAGGATCTTGAAGGAAATATTGGCTATTTGATCAATGATGTGATAGTTTAATATGTGTGTTTGTTAAGTATTCATATGAATAATTTTACTGTGCATGTATTTTTACTCATTTTATTATTATTATTATTATTATTATTATTATTATTATTATTATTTGTCTTCGAATAAAATGGCAAGAAAATTTAATGAAGATATTTGCCTTGCGGATAATGCGAATTCGCACACCATCCTCAAAAGTAATATATATTTTACCCATCTTGTGCCAAAAGAAGAATATGTTAATACTATTATTGGCTCAAGCAATGTGATTGAAGGCTCCGGAAGAGCTATAATTTTGTTTCCTGGAGGAACAAAATTGATAATAAATAATACACTATTATCTACCAAGTCTTTGAGGAACTTGTTGAGTTTCAAAGATATTCGCCGAAATGGATATCATATTGAAACAATGAATGAGGAAATCATGAGTATTTATGTATCACAACTCATGATTTAAATAAAAAAGGTTATATTAGAAAAGTTACCCTCACTTTCATCTGGGTTATATTATATCAAGATTAGTGCAATTGAATCACATGCCATTGTAAACTAGAAGTTTACTAGCCCAAATGAATTCATAACTTGGCACGACCGATTGGGTCATCTGGGAACAACCATGATGTGGAGAATTATTGAAAACTTCCATGGACATTCACTAAAGAACAAGAAGATTCTTAAATCTAGTGAATTTTGTTATGCTGCATGTTCTCAAGGAAAGTTAATTTTAACATCATCACCAGTAAAGATTGGATTTGAATCCCCAGAATTCCTAGAGAGGATTCAATATGATATATGTGAACCTATTCATCCACCATGTGGATCTTTTAGATATTTTATGGTCCTAATAGACGCATCTTCGAGATGGTCTCATGTGTGCTTATTGTCTTCTCGCAACCTGGCATTTGCGAGATTACTGGCTCAAATTATTCGATTAAAAGCACAATTTCCAGAAAATCCAATCAAAGCAATTCGTCTTGATAATGCTGGTGAATTTACTTCTCAAGCTTTTGATGCTTATTGTATGGCTAATGGAATAAGTGTTGAACATCCAGTAGCTTATGTTCACACACAAAATGGGTTAGCAGAATCACTTATTAAGCGCCTCCAATAATTGCTAAACCCTTACTTATGAGAACAAATCTCCCAACCTCAGTTTGGAGGCATGCTATTTTACATGCCGCGGCACTTATTCGTTTGAGGCAAACAAGTTACCATTAGTTCTCTCCTATGCAATTAGCTTTTGGCCAGCAGCCAAATGTTTCCCATTTAAGAATATTTGGGTGTGCGATATATGTTTTCATTGTACCACCTTCTCGCATCAAAATGGGACCCCAAAGAAAATTGGGGATATATGTTGGATATGATTCTCCCTCTATAGTGAGATATCTTGAGATACAAACTGAAGAGGTATTTAAAGCTCGGTTTGCGGATTATCATTTTGATGAATCAAAATTTCCAATATTAGGGGGAGAGAATAAGCTTCCTGAAAAGGAACTTAATTGAAAAGCATCATCTTTGATGCATTTAGATCCTCGATTAAGGCAATGTGAACTAGAAGTTCAAAATGATTATACATTTGCAAAGAATAGCAAATGAATTGCCTGATGCATTTTCCGATACAAAGAGGATAACCAAATCTTATATACCAGCGGAAAATGCCCCAATTCGAATTGATGTCCCAGTAGGACAAGTAGCCACTGAAGAAAATTCACGCCAGAAGCGTGGCAGGCCTGTCGGTTCCAAAGACAAAAATCCTCGAAAGAGAAAAGAGGTAAATACTATTCCTGTTGAAAAAGACATAGTAAAGACACTTGCAGTTGTCCAAAATTCTGATATAGTTTTAACGCCAGAAGACGTTCAGGTACCTGAAAATTGTGAAAATGACGAAATCTTGATAAATTATGTCTTTACAGGAGAGAAATGGGACCGAAATAAGACAATTGTCAATGAAATATTTGCATATAGTGTGGCATTAAATATCATACATGAAAATAAGGATCTTGAACTAAGATCAATTGAAGAATGTCGATAAAGAAATGATTGGGCAAAATAGAAAGAAGCCATGAAGGCTGAGTTAGACTCACTTGCAAAACGTGAAGTCTTCGGACCTGTAGTCCGTACATCAGAAGATGTAAAACCTGTTGAATGCCGATGGGTATTTGTGAGAAAATGAAATGAGAAAAATGAAGTTGTACGCTACAAAGCTCGACTTGTAGCACAAGGTTTCTCACAGAGACCCGGTATAGATTATGAAGAAACGTATTCTCCTGTAGTGGATGCGATAACATTGCGTTATTTGGTCAGTTTATCTGCTATCATAAACTGCATATGCATTTAATGGATGTGGTAACAGCCTATTTATACGGCTCATTAGATCGGGATATCTATATGAAAGTCCTTGAAGGACTAAAGATATCTAAACCATCCAATGAATATTTGCAAGAGTTATACTCAGTCAAATTGTAAAGATCTTTATATGGTTTGAAGCAATCTGGACGAATGTGGTATAATCGTCTTACTGAGTATCTGACCAAAAATGGATTTAAGAATGATGATATATGTCCATGTGTTTTCATAAAGAAATCTGCATCTGGATTCATTATAATTGCTGTGTACGTTGATGATTTAAATATCATTGGGACTCCTGAAGAGATTCCAACAATTATAAAAACTCTAAAAGAAGAGTTTGAGATGAAAGATATTGGAAGGACTAAATTTTGTCTCGGCCTGTAGATCGAGTATATAAAAAATAGATCTTTATTCATCAAACAACATATACAGAGAAGATCTTGAAAAGATTTTATATGGATAAGTCACATCCCTTGAGTACCCCAATGATCATAAGATCTTTGGATGTTGAAAAGGATCAATTCCGTCCTAAAGAAGAAAATGAAGATATCATTGGTCCTGAAGTACCATATCTTAGTGCCATTGGAGTGTGCTAATGTATCTTGCTAATAATAGACAACCCGATATATCATTCGCTGTAAATTTATTAGCAAGGTATAGTTCCTCTCCAACCAGAAGACATTGGAGTGGAATCAAACAAATCTTTCGATATCTTCATGGAACGGTTGATATGGGATTGTTTTATCCCTATGGATCAAAGTCACAACTAGTTGGCTATGCAGATGTAGGGTACTTGTCTGATCCACATAAAGGGAGATCTCAAACAGGATATCTGTTCACATATGTTAGTACAGCTATATCATGGAAGTCCACGAAGCTGACGATAGCAGCAACCTCATCTAATCATGCTGAAATACTAGCAATACATGAAGCAAGTCGCGAGTATTTTTGGCTCAGGAGTTTGATCCAATATATCCTGTCATCATGTGGACTGATTGATCATAAGATAGCTCCAACTGTCCTGTTTGAAGATAATACAGCATGCATTGCTCAACTTAAAGGCGGATACATCAAAGGTGATAGAACAAAGCATATTTCTCCCAAATTCTTCTCCACTCATGATCTTCAAAATCAAGGGACAATTGATGTCCAACAGATCCGCTCATGTGACAATCTGACAGATTTATTTACAAAGTCACTCCCAAAATCCTCCTTTGAAAGATTGGTACATGAAATTGGGATGCGCCGATTTCAAGACATTAAATGATGTCGACAAGAGGAGGAGACTGTACTCTTTTTTTCTTGGTCAATTTTTTTCCCAATGGATTTTTCTTGACAAGGTTTTTAACAAGGCAGTCCCATCACAAAGGATTTTGTACTCTTTTTCCTTCATTAAAATTTTTTCCATTGTGTTTTTCTTTAAGGTTTTAACGAGGCATAATCCTAAATGGTCATCCAAGGGGAGTATTGTGATAAGAATGAGAAATGAGTTGGATGCCCATTAATTCTTTGGCGGCTCAATTTCTCAATGAAATAATTTTTAATTTTCAATTAATAGAGTGTGAAAAATCAAGGTTTTGTATGTGTATAAATAGAGGCTTAAGCTTCGGATGATAACACATCAATAACAACAATCTCCTCTCTTTCTATATTGTCTTCTTCTCTTTTTTCATACGTTGCTAATATATAATAGTAGTGAATATATAAATTACTTCTATTATTATAGTGAGATAATTATATTAGTAAACATCAAAATTAGAGTCTTCTATTTACATTTTATTTTATATTATATCTTCCTTATTTATTTATTCTACAACAAGGACATTATATAATATATATTTTTTGGTAAGACAATATATAATGCATAATTAAGCATTAAATGCAAATCAAAGTTTAAGATTGTTTTAGAAAAAAATTCTTTTAAATTTAAAGATATTTAATTGTATTAGAAATTAAATTTTAATTTAATTTTACAAAGACTAAAATATATATAAAAAATTATTTTAAGAGACCAAAATATTCTTTTAGAACTAATTTAAAAAAAAGTGATACCCTTATCAAATTAATTAAAATCATTTAGTTTAATCAGTCATGCTATATGACCAATAAATATTATCATCTTTTGCTTCTTCTCCTCATCTTCTACTTTTTCTTTTCATCATCACCATTTTCTGCTTCTTTCTTCTTTTATTCATCTTTTTTTTTGTTTTACCTTCTCAAATTTTTTTTACTCTCTTAACAAGAATAAAAATAAAAAAATCAAACAAAGAAGAAGAAGAAGACATAATGCTGTAAAATTACTTGAAAGAGAATGAACTTACATTCATTTAACTAAAAAAAAAGAAAGAAATAAGAAAAAAAGAAGAAGAAATTAGAGAAAACATTTTTCTGTATTTGCAGCAAATTTAGGTGTAACACGAAGATATTTGAGTATATTTTTAAGAATTTTGGGTGTATTTTTATTCTGATAATTTTTGCATAATTCAAAACTCTTCATCTTCTTCCTCCTCATCTTCTACTGCTTCTTCTTTCTCATCTTCTTTTTGTTTTTTTTTTATAATTCTTCTTGGGAGAAAAAATCAAACAAAAAAGAAAAACAAATACATAATGTTGTAAAATTAATAGAAAGAAGAGGAGGAAAAAAAATACAGCAAAAAAATGACGATAAAGATGAAACACGTGAAGTAAAAGAAGGAGAAACACAAAGAAGAAGGAGAAGAAGAAGGAAGAAGAGGAATGCGAAGCGCGCTATGAAAACGGTTGAGTAACGCGTGTTAACACGCTTTTATAGGTGGGCGTGTTTTTTGTTGGATTTTTCCCAACTTGTATCACTTGTATGTTTAGCATAATTGTTTATTAATAGACCAAAATATCATTTTAGTATTAATTGTTTAAAAGACAAAAATATCATGACTAGTCGTTTTTTAAACCAGGGCCAGAACTACGTCGTTTTAAAAGACCAATAATCTCCCACAGCCACCGTCCTCCTCTTCTCTCGGCCAGCCACCGTTCTCACTTCTCCCCCTCCGCCACTCTTTTCTTCCTCTCCCAGAAGCCACGAGTTCCCTTCTCCCTCTCCCAGAATCCGCGAAGTTCTCCCGCCGCCGTCGCCTTCCCATCGTCGTCTTCCTCCGTCTCGTCGCCGTCGGTGCCTCAGTTCCGGTACGCATAATTCTCTAGTCCTCTTTGATCCTTGCTGCTGTTGGGTTTATTCTTCTTGCTGTTTGATGTGTTGTTCACAGTTCACTACTTCACTTTTTGCTGTTGTTAATTTGATAAATTGCTATATGAGTTAATTGTTTTTTGTTTGGTTTGTTAAATTTTTTTGCTATGTAGTAGTTTATTGAATTTCTTGCCACTAAGTTAATTTTTTTTCTGGATTTTGTTTAAATAAATATTTTAAATATTTTATTTACTAAAATATAGAGGTAATTTATAATTTTAGGTAACATTATTTATTTAATGTAAATGAATTAATAATACATGTATCTCGTAGTAAGACAAGACACATTTTTTAAACAAATAAAACGGGTGTACATGCGACGAAGGATCCCAATGTAACTGTAAACGAGATACATGTCTTATTAATTTATTTATACTATAAATGAGATACGGACATAATAATTTCGTTTACATTGTAAATGAGAGATATAGTACGGCAAATTTCGCTCAATTATAAAATGATTTGTAAGTATTCGCCTTGAGCATAAATATATCACTTCTTACCCATTGTTCTTCTTTGTTCTTTCAATAGGTTTAATAAAAATGTCTAGTGGTGAATACTTTTTTGTGAGTGTATATCTGAATGGTCACATAAGAAACAGTGACGATGAGGTTGTTTTTGAATGTGATAATCCTATTCTATTACGCGCTCGGCGATTAAGTTCTTTGTCTGAGTTGAAAAGCCTAATATTGACGAGTTTGGGTGCTAATAAGACAAAGGAGGTTGGAAGAGTTGGGTATAGATGGTTAGCACCGACGGGAAATAGAGTATTTCGGTTTCGTCTGTTTTGGTTAGATGACGATGAGCATGTGCGCTGGATGTTTGATGTCCACCAAATCATGACCGAACAAGTGATGGAGCTTTTTGCGGAGTTTCGTGACGTAAGTGGTGAATTTTTTTTGTGAGTGTATATCCTAATTGTCAAATGAGAAACAGTGATGATGGAGTTATTTTTGAGTGTGATAGTCCTATCCTATTGCGCACTCGTCGATTAGGTTCGTTGTCTGAGTTGAAGAACCTAATATTGGCGAGTTTGAGTGCTAATGAGACAAAAGAGGTTGGAAGAGTTGGGTATAGATTGTTAGCACCAATGGAAAATAAAGTATGTCGATTTCATCTTTTTCGGTTACATGGCGATCAGCAGATGCGCCTGATGTTTGATATCCACCGAAAAATCATAACCCAACAAGTGATGGAGCTTTCTGCGGAAGTTAGTGATGTAAGATGGTGATCCTGGGCACTCAAATTTTGTCCAAGATGACCCACCTTTTGCACCACCACCTTTGCAGCGTGTTAGTCCAGTGGAACACATGGAAGTGGATAGCGAGGAGTTGGATGAAGAATACATCGCCGACAGCAACGAAAGTAGTTCTTCTGGGGATGAGGAAGAGTTTGTACCAGAGAACCCGGTAGGTGGAACAGTTCAGTATCTTTTGCCTGCCCCAAAACCAGTTTCGAAGTTGTCAGCTGTAGCTAGTCACTATCACACACTGAATCTTGACGCAATGCATGAGGATACTCCATTTTTCAATACGGGGGCAGATGATTACAACTACAACACAAACAGTAGTGTGGAGTTTCACATTGGACATAGATTCAAGAGTAGGGAGGCTGTCATGCTAGGTGTGAAGAATTATAGCATTCGGAGGAGTGCTGAGTACAGGATTGTCGAGTCTGATCGAATGAAGTACAATGTGTGTATTGTACTCCGATAAAATCTTGGATATTGGTAAGCCACTTTATGATGTCTAAAGTAAGCATATTTTTGTTTATCATATTTATTTTGGGACCAACATAATGACATATAATAATTCCATTTTAATTTAATTGAACAGGGAGGTACGTAAATTTGGAGGACCGTATATCTGTCTAGCTCCCACCATGTCTCAGGACCATCGACAGTTAGACAGCAACCTCATTTGTAATGTCATCATGCCCCTCATACAATCCAACCCAGCCGTATCTATCCCTGTCCTACAAAATGCAGTCAGACAGAGTTATTACTATAAACCCTCATATAGGAAGGTTTGGATGGCAAAGCAAAAAACAATAGCCCAGATCTATAGTGATTGGGAAGAGTCGTACAACAAAATTTCGATATTGTTGTAAACATTGCAGAGTTGTTGTCCCGGCACAATAAGTGATTTCAGTGCGGTACCATACTATGATAACCACTTGTTGGACCGCAATTACAGCCAATTTGATGAGGTATTTTGGGTTTTTCCTCCTTGTATTGAGGCTTTCAAGCCTTGCAAGCCCTTTGTTTCTGTGGATAGCACACATTTGTATGGCAAGTATGGCTGTGTGTTATTAATTGCCGTGACACAAGATGGTAACAATAATATTCTCCCTATTACTTTTGCTATCGTAGAGTCTGAGACGACTAAGTCACGGTCGTTTTTCCTAAACAATCTAAGGATGCATGTGACACCACAAGAAGGGCTGTTGCTTATATCTGATAGATCCCAAGCAATCGAAACCACATTGAGAGCCAATGATAGTGGTTAAAGACCTCCTAATGCTTTTCATGCGTACTGTGTCAAACACATGGCAGCAAACTTCATGACCCATTTCAAATCATCAGAGGGTAAGCGATACTTGATGAATGCTGCATATAGTCCAAGCAGGGCTGGATACGAGTGGTATATGAATGCATTGAGAGGGTTATCCCGTAAGATGTCAGATTGGACCAACAAATTCAACAAGGAGATATGGTTACAACATTGTGATAGTGGTCGTAGGTTTGGGAACATGACTACAAATCTCACAGAGTGCATAAATGCAGTGTTAATGGGTGCGCAGTATTTACCGGTAGAAGCTATTGTTAGATGCACTTACGAGCGATTGCAACAATTGTTCGTCATAAAGGGCAGGGAGGCACAGTCACAACTGGCGGCTGGACAAGAGTTTTCACAGTGGCTGTACGTGCTATTGAGAAGAATAGGGAAGGATTGTCGAAGATGCGCGTAACACATTGTGATAGGAGGACCTTAGTGTTTGTGGTAGAGGAGTTAGAGCCTCTTGAGAGTTGGAGTCTAGGCTCATTTCGTGTCTGGTTGAGTGCGCGCACATGTGACTGTGGTATTTTTAGTCTCTTCATTTTCCGTGTTGTCATGCACTTGCAGCTTGTGCCGCTGCAAGTATTGATGGGGGAGATATGTTCATCCGGTTTACAGGCAAAAAAACGTCTTCAAGGTGTATGGGGTAGAGTTTCCACCAATACCAGATAAAAAGCTATGGCCGGAGTGGTATGGGACACGTCTGCATCCTAATCCCGCCATACGACAGAAAGCAACAAAAAGATCAGTTTTTATGAAATTCCAGAATGAGATGGACGAGGTTGTGCGTGCAGAGAAAAGATGTGGGTTATGCAGGCAACTAGGCCACACTCGGAGAGGGTGCCCGAACCAGCCAGTAGAGGATGACTAGTTGTGTGTCATTTTGTATTTATTTCGTAGTTGTGTTTTGAAATCTTTTAATTGTCGTGTTAGCTATCAATCGTATGTTGTGTTTATTTATTTTGCTATTTTTTTTGTGTTTTATAATTTAATGTACTTCATGGGTCTCAAAAAATATGCACAAATACCATATAAAGCAATATTATACAAACCACTAAAAAATGTTTATCATACAAGAAAATTAACAATAAATTACATTTTACAAGGAATTCAAAGTAATCAAAATGATACAGTACAAAATAAGTAACTAAAATAAATCGGCAATGCTGGTCAGGTGGGTAGTGAAGGCAATCCCCCGTGCCACACAATGGGGGCTGTGTCTTACGTGACGATCTCGTCGGCCGGGCGGTGGAGGAGGTGGGAAATGCGTAGGATGACGATACTGTGGCCACGGATATAGCTCTGTCTGATAGTGAGGAGCGTTAAGAGGATACTATGGTGGAGGAGGCAGAGGTTGTGATGCAGTCATCAACTGCCCATAGTCGACTGATGTTGGTGTGGCATATTGAGCATTAGGGTTTACTAAATAACCGATTCAAATGTCATAAATCTATGGTCTTGCATTTATTTTCTAAATCTATGGTATATTATTATATTTTTTTTGTAATGTCAAGTGTGCAACTTTTTCACCTGTTTGGTAGTGCACAACCTGTTTGATGAAATGCCTGAACGAATTTTGTGCCCAACATTATAATACTAATTTGAGTAATTTCTAAGCTCCATTTCTCGTTGATGATGCTAATTTCGTTCAAACCATAACAGGTTCTTGAATTTTTGTTTGCAGGGGATCAGTGAGTTATAACAATGTCATGTGTCATCTTCAACGTTGGAGCTTCTTTCAACCTTCATGGATGCTCTCATGTTGGAGATTCTAACCCATTTCACCTTAGAGTCCAACACTCTGTGTTGCAGAAGTCGTCTTCTACTTCTCTTTTCCTTTAGAACTTGAATTTTAGGAGCTCCAATGTTAGTCTTAGCGCCTCAAGCCCAAGCCATAGTGTTTTCAAATGCCCTGCTCAAAACTCAGTTATCAGGTTCTGTTGGGTTTGAGACAAACAATAGTTCTCGTAAGCACTGTACTTACTCTTTATCTTTTTATTTATAAATTCCCCTGTTTTTGTATTATGTAGAATCAGTTTTCTACATAATTTAATATATGTAGTTTTTTGGTAAAATAAAGTAAGACAAATACACTAATAATTTCATCTATAAGACCAAATATTTTTATGCCCTTTTCTTTTTTTGGAGAATCCATATTCTAAAACCAACACAATTGCATTGCATGGAGATGGAGTAAAATCTTAGCTAGAATGTCCTCAAAATCTTTTCTCTTTATTCAAATGAACTTTTGCAGATATGTACATGAATAGAAATGAGAGCTTTCAAGTAATTGATTGGCTACTGATAAATATAGGAGCCTTTGTTTCTGCTAAATGGATTGATGAGTTCAAACTTTTCAATTCTGTGACATTGTCTTTATTTTCACATGTTTGCTCACTAACTCACTTTCATTTCTGTGCAAAAGAAGAAAAGGTGATTGTTCTTGTTATTGGTGGTGAAGGACGTGAACATGCACTTTGCTATGCTTTGCAACGATCACCATCCTGTGATGCTGTATTTTGTGCCCCCGGCAATGCAGGAATTTCCAGCTCTGGAAACACCACTTGTATTACAGACCTCAATGTCCATGATGCAGCAGCAGTAATCTCATTTTGTCGTAAAACACGGGGTGGGACTAGTTGTTGTGGGACCTGAGGCTCCACTTGTTGCAGGTCTTGTAAATGAATTAGTTAAGGCAGGAATCCCAACTTTTGGCCCGTCTGCGGAGGCTGCAGCTTTGGAAGGTTCTAAGAATTTCATGAAGCATTTGTATGACAAGTATGATATTCCAACTGCTAAGGTCTGTTTCTCATTGATCAAATTAGTAATTTATCCTTATTTTATTGGACCTGCTTCTTTGTGCATTATTCTTTCATGCATTGTTTCTAATTTGTCTCGTTGAATCTCGTATCATTCTTATTTTAAGAGGATTAGTTAAACCTGTATTCTGTTGGGTTTTGGATGTGTAATGTCTTATTAATCCTGGATTAATTAATGCATTACAAAATATTTACAGACCCATCTGTTGCAAAACAATATATTCAAGAACAGCGAGCTCCGATTGTTGTCAAAGTAGATGGACTGGCTGCTGGAAAAGGAGTTACCCTTGCCAGGACACTGGAAGAAGCATATGAAGCTGTAGATTCAATGCTGGTAAAGGGTGATTTTGGTTCTGCAGGTTGTAGGGTAATTGTTGAGGAATATATAGAGGGAGAAGAAGTATCATTTTTTGCATTGGTTGATGGAGAAAGTACAATTCCACTTGAATCTGCTCAGGACCAAAACGAATTGGTGATGGCGATACAGGGCCAAATACTGGCGGCATGGGCGCATACTCTCTAGCTCCTGTATTAACCAAGGAGCTTCAGTCAATAGTAATGGATCATATTATCACCCCAACAGTGAAAGGAATGTCAGCAGAAGGTTGCAAGTTTGTTGGCCTTTTGTATGCTGGTCTTATGATTGAGAAGAAATCTGGCATGCCGAAGTTAATCGAGTATAATGTGAGATTCGGTGATCCAGAGTGCCAGGTCAGTTAAAGTCCTGAGATGGTTGCTTGCATCAAAACAATTATCGGTTTATATACAAAATTCTGTGTTTATGTTACTAATGTTGAGGCTACGTTGTTAACCGATGTATTTCATTTTCCCTTTGGGAATTTTAAACAGGTTCTCATGGTTCGGTTGGAGTCTGATTTGGCACAAGTCCTGCTTGCGGCTTGCAGAGGAGAGCTGAGCGGGGAATCTCTGAACTGGTTGCCCGGGTCGGCCATGGTAGTGGTAATGGCGAGTAAGGGATATCCTGGAAAACATGAGAAGGTAACATTGATTAAAAACCTTGAAGGAGCTGAGCATGCTGCCCCCTGGTAGGTTTCTATCGCCAGGATATTGGTTGGACAGCCCTTTCTCAAAAACAATATGCGACTAGAGGATAAACTATTAGAAGAGTGATATTTACTTATTTAGGCACTGATCAATAACTGTCAATCCTCATTTGATGAATCTTGTAATTTGTTTTTGTGTAACAAGATTAGGTAATGTGGTTACAACATAAACCATTTGGAGGAGAATGTGGAACCTCATAAGAAATTATTGGAAGAGTCACATTTAGGCACTGATCAATAACTAACTGTGGTTACAAGCATGAGAATGGCGAGTTTTTGTATAAAACACGTATAGTATAATTGATCTAGTACTAAGTTCGGGTCTTTCTAATTAATTCTTTTCGGTTTCTCTTTTTGTAAAATTGGTTAAAGTAAACTATGATGCTAGTCAGAGTTCTCTTAATTGGTTAGCAGGTTTTGATCGTCTCATTCGTAGTTTTGATGGGTGTCAGAGAAAATATTTGTCGGAGAAGTTAGAAAATGCTAGTGCTCTCTAGGCTAAGCTCTATACTATTTGGAGGGATTTAATTTTTGCTTGTGAATATGATTTTTGGGATCATTTTTGTGAGACAGATTATTTGGATGTTTTTTTTGTGGTTGTTACGGATTCGGTCCACGGATTCTACACCCGGGATAGTCCTCGAACCCGGCTACCCGAGTCTGACCCACCAAGACCTTCTAGAAAGTCCGAACCGGCCCACTAGAGCTCCTAACCAACTTTCGAATTCAAACGTCTCCCTTATCTTAGCCAAACAAGATAAGATAAGACAGCTACCATCACCTATAAATAGAGGACCCAGGTCCCTCCAGGTATTCATTCATCCCTCATACCTTACACCTCTCAGATCCATTCTGACTTGAGCATCGGAGTGTCTTTGCAGGTACCTCCCCCCATTACTCCAGTCAAGTGATCAGGCATCTGCCTCAACCCGCAAGTTCTCGATCCATCTCTCAACCCGTACCAGAGACATCTTGTACATTGGCGCCATCTGTGGGACTGGCACCGGTTGAGTCGGAATGGCGGACGAACTTGAAGAGCATTCCATTAGCCACCAAGATGACTCCAGAACAAGAAACCCTACTCCAGAACACCAAGAAGCCGTACTCCACGAAAGGATAGCAAGCACCATCCATAACAAAGAGAATGGCCCCGTCATCACAAAAACACGACATCCTAAAAATTCGGAAGATAAGTCAGCCCAGATAATCCAAGAACTCTGCCACCGAGTACAGGAACTCGAAGGTCGGGTTGCCACTAAGGAAAAAGGAAGTCACGCGACCTCCAGATCAAGATCTCGCCGCGGTAGATCGCCAGAACGGCGACACGCCAAGAGACACGATAGAAGCACCTCGTGCGACCTAAGACACGACAGATCACCAGAACGGCGACACAGCAAAAGGTATGACCGCAGCGCCTCCCACGATCCTGTTCACACGGACGACGACCAACGATACCGAGAGACCAAACGCATGAGAAACGACCACGTGATAATGGGAGCCACCCCCTTCACGGAGAGAATTTTGAAAGCGAAACACCCCAAAGGCTTTGATAAACCCACGGACATGAAATACGACGGAACCAAAGACCCCCACGAGCACTTAACGGCCTTCGAGGCTAGAATGAACCTAGAAGGCGCCACCGACGCTGTTCGATGCAGAGCCTTCCTAGTAACCCTAGCCGGGCCAGTAATCAAATGGTTCAATGCCCTCCCCAACGGGTCCATAGCCGGTTTTTGTGACATATCACGGAGGTTCATGGCCCAATTCACCACCAGAATCACCAAGGCCAAACACCCCATCAGCCTATTGAGAGTCACACAGAAACATGACGAGTCCACAAGAAAATACCTCGACCGATTCAACGACGAGTGCATAACAGTCGACGGGCTCACAGACTCGGTCGCAAGCCTCTGCCTTACAAATAGACTCATGAACAAAAACTTCCGAAAATACCTCACTACCAAACCAGTATGGACGATGCACGAAATACAAGGCGTCGCAAAGGAGTACATAAATGACGAAGAAGTAAGCCAGGTCGTAGCCGCCAACAAACGGCAACACGGCAGCACACAACACGGCTTGCCGGCAAACCGACATAACCCGACCCCCAAAGAGAATCAGAGAGAACACCACAAGCCGATAAACGCAAATCGACCCCCCAGAGTCGGAAAATTCTCCAATTACACACCACTAACTGCGCTGATCACTGAAATATACCACCAAATAGCAGATCGAGGCATCCTCCCGAAGGCCCGACAGCTAAAGGAAAGAACAGGCGGCAACAAAACCCTATATTGAGATTATCACCGAGGATACGAACATAGGATGCAAGACTGCTTTGACTTTAAGGATGCCCTCGAGCAAGCTATACGAGACGGCAAACTCCTCGAGTTCGCCAGATTCATCAGGAAACCAAGACGCGTGGAAAAGGAAAGATCACTCGAAAGAGAAGGACGTAACCCGAGAACACAAAAATAGGGCCCCAGAGAAAGCCCGGAAGCCGACCCAACCATTATCGTAAACATCATCACAGGTAAAGACGTCCCGGGAAAATCGAAGTCGGCACTAAAAAAGGACCTCAAAATACTGGCAGTTAGACAACAAGACTCAAACGCTACCAATAGAGCAATAACATTCTCCCCCGAAGACTGCCAGCACGGCACCTCGGCGGATGATGCCCCCTTCGTTATCTCGACAAAAATCGAAACCGGGCTGGTAAGAAGAATACTAGTCGACACAGGAGCAGACTCCAACATCCTTTTCAGAGGGGCTTTCGACAAACTCGGACTCCATGATAAGAACCTCCAAACACATCGCAACAGAGTAACCTTGCTAGGGGACAACTTCCTCAAATCAGATGGCTCCATTATCCTCCCCTTTACCATAGAAAAAAGAGACCAGAAAAAGACAATACTATCCGAATTTGTAATCCTTAAAGACTCTACCGCCTATAACGTCATCCTCGGAAGAAAAACTATAAACGACCTCTCAGCAGTCATCTTCACCAAATACCTCCTGATGAAGTTCACAGCGGAAGATGGCTCGATCGGGACTATCCACGGAGACCGGAAAATCGCGGCAGAATGCGACAACACCAGTCTAGCCCTACGGAAGAGATCCCGAGACGCGGCCGGCATATTCTTAGCAGACCTAGACGCCCGACAAGATGGGCAACCTAGACCAGAACCTGAGGGAGACATGGAGAAGCTACAAATAGACAAAACCAGAGAAGAACACCCCTTCATCAACTGGAACCTTCCCTACGACCTCAAAGAGGACCTCTCCCGCCTCTTGAAACAAAACAGAGACCTGTTCGCATTCATACCCGCGGATATGCCAGGCATAGATCCCGACTTAATGTCCCACCGACTGGCCGTTGACCCTATGGCCAAAGCCGTCGCACAAAGGAGACGGAAAATGTCCCCCGACCGAGCCGCCGAAGTTAAAAAACAAGTCAAAGCCCTCCTCGAAGCAGGCTTTATTCAGGAGTTACCCTACGCGACCTGGCTGGCTAACATCGTACTAGTCAAAAAAGCAAACGGTAAATGGCGAATGTGCGTCGACTACACGGACTTAAACAAAGCCTGTCCGAAAGACGCTTTCCCCCTACCAAACATAGACGGATTAGTAGACGCCGCGTCCGGCCACCAATACCTTAGCTTCATGGACGCATATTTAGGGTATAACCAGATACTTATGCACCGACCCAACAACAACAACAAAGCCTTGTCCCACTAAGTGGGGTCGGCTACATGAATCAAACGACGTCATTGTGCTCTGTCATGTATCATGTCTACAGAGAGACCATTTACATGTAGATCTCGTTTGACCACCTCATGGATGGTCTTCTTAGGTCTTCCTCTATCTTTCGCCCTTTGTCCATCTTCCATCTCATCCACCCTCCTGACTGGATGTTCTATCGGTCTTCTTCTCACATGTCCAAACCACCTGAGATGCGATTCAACCATCTTTTTCACAATGGGTGCTACTCCAACTCTCTCCCTTATATCTTCATTCCTTATTTTATCCAATCGCGTATGACCACTCATCCATCTCAACATCTTCATCTCTGCCACACTCAGCTTATGTTCGTGCTCCCCTTTAGCCGCCCAACACTCCGTACCATACAGCATAGCCGGTCTTATAGCGGTGCGATAGAATTTACCTTTAAGTTTTAAAGGCACTTTTTTGTCGCATATAAAACCAGATGCACTCTGCCATTTTGACCAACCTGCTTGGATCCTATGATTTACATCCTGTTTAATCTCTCCATTATTCTGTATGATGCACCCAAGATACTTAAAACTTTTAACTTTTCGTAAGATGTTTTCTCCAATCTTCACCTCTATATTGGGGTTTTCCCTTCTCAGACTGAACTTACATTCCATATATTCCGTCTTGCTACGGCTTATGCGCAGACCATACACTTTTAGAGCTTCTCTCCATAACTCCAACTTCTTATTTAGGTCTTCCCTTGACTCTCCCATAAGGACGATATCATCGGCAAAAAGCATGCACCATGGCACAGGCTCTTGGATGTGCTCTGTGAGTACTTCCAAGACTAATGTGAAAAGGTATGGACTTAAGGATGATCTCTGGTATAATCCTATACCAATAGGGAATTCCTCTATCACACCACCTTGAGTCTTCACACTAGTTGTGGCCCCATCATACATGTCTTTAATTGCCCGAATATATGTGATCCTTACTCTCCTCTTTTCTAAAACCTTCCATAAGACCTCCCTTGGTACCCTATCATACGCTTTTTCCAGATCAATAAACACCATATGTAGATCCCTTTTATTACTACGATACATCTCCATCATCATTCTTAATAGGTATATCGCTTCAGTGGTAGATCTGCCTGGCATAAATCCAAATTGGTTCTCTGTTACTTGTGTCTCTTTTCTCAACCTCCGTTCTATCACCCTTTCCCATAACTTCATAGTATGACTCATAAGCTTAATCCCTCTATAGTTTCCGTAACTTTGTATATCCCCCTTATTCTTGTAGATAGGTACCAAGGTGCTCTTTCTCCACTCATCAGGCATCTTCTTTGACCTTAAAATCTCATTAAAAAGCATAGTTAACCAATTGATGCCTTTTTCTCCAAGACCCTTTCAAACCTCAATCGGGATATTATCAGGTCCTACTGCCCTGCCATTTTTCATCTGCTTTAGAGCCTCTTTTACCTCGAAGTCTCGAATCCTTCGATAGTAGTCAAAGTTTTGATCTTCTTCCCTTGTGCATAATTGACCAAGGCTCGGAAGAGTCTTCTGTCCCTCATTAAATAACTCGTAGAAGTAGCTCTTCCACCTTTCATTAATCTTCTCCTCTTGAACCAATACCTCTCCATCCTTATCCTTTATGCACTTAACCTGATCCAAATCTCTCGTTCTTCTTTTTCGGCTCTTTGCGATTCTATATATAGCTTTTTCTCCTTCTTTCGTGCCCAAAGATTGGTAGAGACCCTCATATGCTCTTGTTCTTGCTTCACTTACAGCCACTTTTATTTCTTTCTTAGCCGCCTTATATTTTTCCCAATTATCTGCATTGCGGCATAAAGACCACTCTTTAAAGCATTCCTTTTTTATCTTTATCTTTTCTTGTATACTCGCATTCCACCACCAGGACTCCTTGTCTCTTGGTCCTATTCCTTTAGATTCACCAAAACTTTCTTTTGCTGTTCTTCTAATAACTTCTGTGAAACTTCTTTGTTCTTTACCTTTCATTTGCCACCACCTCGTCCTTGAGTTCTTCGTATAATGTATTTTCCTCAACTTTTGCTCAACATAAAAATCCATGACAAGTATCCTATGTTGTGTTGTTAAACTCTCTTGCGAAATAATTTTACAATTAATGCAAAATTTTCGGTCGACTCTCCTCAACAAGAAGAAGTCGATTTGAGAGCTTGTCATGCCACTCTTATAGGTTATAAGATGTTCATCTCTCTCTTTAAACCATGTATTTGCGATGAGAAGATCAAAGGTTGAGGAAAAGTCCAAAATAGTTTTACCCTCGACATTGATCACCCCGAAACCATGGCCTCCGTGAATACTCCCATATCCAGTCACTTCTTTCCCAACATGGCCATTTAAATCTCCTCCTAAGAAAATCTTATCTCCCAAAGGTATGCCTTGAACCAAACTCTCTAGGTTTACCCTCGTCCGTTCACAAAAATGCGAGAACCCTTGCTCATTTAACACTACATCCGGGCACCGATGCAGCGGCTCTTGCTTTGACACCGTACTCGAGCCATACGGTGCGTTGCTTCCGAGCAACGACCTAGCTTTAGCGCAATAATGTCTTTGATTCATGTCATGGGGGTTCGGCTATATTTTTATGTTGGTTGCCGAAGACCTAACACAACCCTCCTCCTTTATCCGGGCTTGGGACCGGCTATGTACCGTAAGTGTAACATAGGCGGAGTTACCTATGCACCGACCCGACGAGGAAATAACGGCCTTCATCACTCCCGACGGCACTTACTGTTACAAGGTCATGCCCTTCGGCCTGAAAAATGCCGGAGCCACCTACCAAAGACTCGTTAACAAAATATTCCAAGACCTGTCCCGGACCAAGCTAGAAGTCTATATAGACGACATGCTCGCAAAAACTGAATCTAGCGAACAGCTCATCACTGACCTTGAGCTCATAATAAACACCTTAAGGAAACATCGAATGCGCCTCAACCCAACCAAATGCGCATTCGGAATGGAAGCAGGAAAGTTCCTCGGCTTCATGATCACACAACGCGGGGTAGAGGCAAACCCCAAAAAATGCAGAGCCGTCCTCGAAATGGCAAGCCCTAAAAACCTCAAAGACATCCAAAAACTCACCGGCCGGTTAACCGCATTATCCCGCTTTCTCGGGGCATCAACTCAAAAAGCGCTCCGTTTTTTCAAGCTCATGAAAAAAGGAATCCCCTTCAAATGGGAAGCGGAATGCGAAAAGGCATTCCAACACTTTAAGAAAGTCCTAGCGGAACCCCCGGTCCTCGCTAAACCTCAAACAGGAGAGATCCTTTACCTATACCTATCTATAACTGAAGAAGCCCTCGCTGCAGCACTTGTCCAAGAAGACGAAAATAAAGCCCAACGACCCATCTACTTCATAAGCAAAGTCCTACAAGACACGGAATCACGCTACTCACGCCTCGAGAAACTGGCCTTCGCACTCCTCATGGCATCCCACCGCCTTCGACAATATTTCCAAGCCCACCCTATTACGGTCCGAACTGACCAAGCAGTCCGACAGGTCCTACAAAAACCCGACCTAGCGGGGAGAATGCTGGCATGGTCTGTCGAACTGTCCTAATTCCAAATAAAGTTTGAACCCCGAAACGCAATCAAAGCGCAAGCCATGGTCGACTTCATCGCCGAAATGACGCCAGGAAACCCCACCCCCGAAACTTGGAAACTACACGTAGACGGTTCATCCAACACCACCTCCAGCGGAGCCGGAGTCATACTCGAAAGCCAAAACGGGATCATAATCGAACAATCCGTTCGATATGAGTTCCCAGTTTCCAACAACCAAGCAGAATACGAGACTCTTTTGGCCGGTTTAATTCTAGCAAAAGAAGTCGGGGCAAAAATTTTAGAGGTATGCAGCGACTCACAGGTAGTCAGTTCCCAAGTCAACGGGGACTACCAAACACGAGACCCCTTACTCCAACAATACCTCACCAAGGTAAACAAACTGAAGGAAGATTTTGATCAGGTAACCATTCAACATGTCTCCCGAGAACGAAATGCAAGGACATACCTGCTCTCAAAATTGGCTAGCACCAAACCAGGACACGGTAACCGATTGTTAATTCAAGAGATCGTCAGAACACCATCTCTATCAAACACCACCGACAACAGCCTACCGATCTCCGACCGAGAGTCATGGACCACTCCCATCCTACAATACCTCCTCAACGGAGTACTACCCAAAGACCCTAAAGAGGCAAACCGGGTAAAAAGGGAAGTCGTCAACTACACCATCATAACAGGACAACTATACAAACGGGGATTCTCGCAGCCCCTACTCAAATGCATCGAAACCGGAGACACGGAATACATACTTCACGAAATCCATGAGGGTTGCTGCAGCCATCACATCGGAGGCAGAACTTTGGCCCAGAAGATCATCCGAGCCGGTTACTTCTGGCCCTCAATCATCAGGGACTCCATACAAACAGTCAGGAACTGTGACAAATGCCAAAAGCACTCCAACTATCATAAAGCCACCCCACACCAGCTCAACATAATCACAGCAGATCGGCCGTTCGGAACTTGGGCCATTGATCTTGTCGGCCCCTTCCCGACAGCCCCCGGGCAGCTCCGATACATCATTGTTGCAATTAATTACTACACCAAGTGGATCGAAGTCGAACCCCTGGCCTCCATCACGGCTATCCAGTGCCGTAAATTCCTCTGGAAACACATCATCACCCGATTCGGCATCCCGGAAGTAGTAATCTCGGACAACGGAACACAATTCACCGACAAGAAGTTCAGGAAATTCTTGGAAGGACTACACATATCCCAACGCTTCAGCTCGGTAGAACACCCCCCAGACGAACGGGCAAGTCGAATCGGCAAACAAAACAATAGTCAAAGGACTTAAAAAAATGGCTCGACAAAGCCAAGGGACGTTGGGCAGACAAACTCGGATCGATCCTCTGGTCATATCGGACCACCCCCCAAAGTTCCACCAGGGAGACCCCCTTCCGCATGACATACGGAATAGAAGCCATTATCCCAGTCGAAATTGGGGACCCCAGCCCGAGAAGAACCATCGGGGTAACGAAGAAAATGCCGAACGAGACCTCAATGACAAGGTCACGTCGGTAGCCCACATGAGAGAGTTAGCCCTAAAACAAAAAATAAAAATAAGGTACAATCACGGGGTAATACGGAGAGACTTTTACCCGATGACCTGGTCCTACGACGAAACAATATCGGAACTCCAACGCCAGGGGAAGGAAAACTCACCCCCAACTGAAAAGGACCATACCGAGTCAAAGGAATAGTCGGGAAAGGAGCCTACAAACTCGAAAAGCTCGACGGAACCGAGCTCCCGAGAACCTGGAACGCCGCTGATGAACAGATTTTTGACGGTTTAGAATTTCACAAATAAAATCTCGTTGAAGTATAGTCTCTAAACCAACAATAATCCTTTCATGCAAAAATTTGTTTGTCACAAGTACAAACCCCTAAAACCCTAAAA
>NC_029792.2:119838728-119855676 GCF_000816755.2 Arachis ipaensis
AGCATTTAATCAAACACTTGGAAGGCACAAAAGAAAAGTATAGTCAATCACAACAAGAATGAATTCTAACTACAATTGAATGTAAAGAATTAACAACAACAATCAAGGAAATCACAATTATCATGAATGACCTCAAATTGCATTATTGAAAGAAAATAAAGAGAACAAGAGTATCTCAATTACAAAACCTAGAAACAAAATAAGAGAAATTACAACAAGAGAATAGGGATAGAGAGAAGAACCAAAGTGTAGCAATCATCAATTGAAGGTAGAAGTGGAAGGAGACTTGAATTAAACCTAGAACTATGAGATCCTAATCTAACCCTAATTCCTAATCCTAATTCTAGAGAGAAGAGAGAGCTTCTCTCTCTAACTCTAACTATTTCTAAAACTAAACTATGACTCATGATTAAAGTATATCCATTCCTCTTCAATCCTTGGCTTAAATAGCATCATAAATGAGTTGGATTGGGCCCACAAGGCTTCTCAAATCGCTGGCCACGTGTTGCATTAAGTGAATCATGTGCCACCAACGGCGCGCCCGCGTACCGTGCGCGTGCGCGCCCCTATGCACGATGCAACTATGGCAAATCTTATATCGTTTCGAAGCCGCGGATGTTAGCTTTCCAACCCAACTGGAACCGCATCATTTGGACCTCTGTAGCTCAAGTTATGGTCAATTAAGTGCGAAGAGGTCAGGCTTGACAACTTTTTGGTTCCATCGTTTCTTCATGAGTTCTCAAACTTTACATGCTTTTTCTTCATTCCCTTAATCCAATCTTTGCCTCCTAAATCTGAAATCACTTAACAAACATATCAAGGCATCTAATAGAATCAATGTCCAAAACTCTTCTTTATTCAATCAAATATCAAACAATTCACAAAATTACAATTTGATTTTAGGATTTATTCATCTACTACTAATGAATACAACATACTAACAACCAATCTTTACAAACAAATCAATAATGGCAACTCAAATCACTTATTATACAAAACCAAAAGAGAATGGAAAGAGGTTACCATGGTGGGGTGTCTCCCACCTAGCACTTTTAGTTTAAGTCCTTAAGTTGGACATTTTGAGGGGCTCATTGTCATGGTGGCTTATGTTTGTACTCATCCTTGAATCTCCAAGGATCCTTGCTTCTCAATTGGTTGACAGAATTTCCAACCATTTTCGTCAAGCTTGGGCAAAGTTCTACCCAAGATATGAGTCCCCATAGTTGGTCTTCACCTAGCGAGCCGGGGTCCCATATCTTATCTTCGCTCTCGTCTTCAATTTGATCTTCATACTTTTTCCTTCCGGGTGGTAGACATATAGAATTCTCTTTAACATACCAAACCCTCCGTTGAGACCCATGCAATGTGGCATTCTTCCAATCATCGTTCCTATGCCTTGAAACCTTGACCTTAATGAGCCTAATTCCTAACTTGCAACCACTACACAATTCTCTTTTTCCTTTAAGTCCACAGAGAGCTCTAAGTTGTCTATTATTCTCAATCAAACCATATTCAAGTGGGAAATTAAAGCCTAGAGATAGAGATTTTACCCACTTAAATGTTGTATTGGATGGTAAGTTGGGAAGGGATACCTCCCCACACTTAGACAATGCAGGGTCTACTTCCTTGTACTCTTCTTTGTGTATTTCCACCTCTTGACAAATTTCTTTAATTTCAACCATTTCCCTTTTACTTGGCTTGGTGTTGTCTTCAAGAACCTCGGTTTCTTGCCCAATGGGAGGTGATTCAATTTTGGATAGAAATTCATTGATGAATAAATCCATTTCTTGGTCAACCTCTTCATTCATAGGCATATGATGGTGGTTGTTGAGTGTCACAAAAAGAATCATCATAGCCGCTAAGTTGGCATGCATTAGGATGGAAATTATACCTATAAGTATCCGGAGGTTGTTGCCAATAGGAGTGATCAATTCCTTGAGGCTCTTCCCATCTTTGTTGGTTCCATCCATGGTACATGTTGCCGTTAAAGTCCACATTTCCTACAACACACTTAGAACCAAACTCAAAGCCAAAGTGGTGACAATTCATAATGAGAGAACAAAATAAAACTAACAAAAATTAAGAAACAACAAAAGATAAACCTATTCACAATATTCACATATGTACAATAACCAATAACACAACACCATTGCGAAATGAGTTGGATTGGGCCCACAAGGCTTCTCAAATCGCTGGCCACGTGTTGCATTAAGTGAATCATGTGCCACCAACGGCGTGCCCGCGTACCGTGCGCGTGCGCGCCCCTATGCACGATGCAACTATGACAAATCTTATATCGTTTCGAAGCCGCAGATGTTAGCTTTCCAACCCAACTGGAACTGCATCATTTGGACCTCTGTAGCTCAAGTTACGGTCAATTAAGTGCGAAGAGGTCAGGCTTGACAGCTTTTTGGTTCCATCATTTCTTCATGAGTTCTCAAACTTTACATGCTTTTTCTTCATTCCCTTAATCCAATCTTTGCCTCCTAAATCTGCAATCACTTAACAAACATATCAAGGCATCTAATAGAATCAAGGTGAATTAAATTTAGCTATTTTAAGTCCTAAAAAGCATGTTTTCACTCTTAAGCACAATTAAGGGAGAAGTTATAAAACCATGCTATTTCATTGAATAAATGTGGGTAAAAGTTGATAAAATCCCCAAAAATCAATACAAGATAAACCCTACAAATGGGGTTTGTCAGCCGCCAATTTCCACTATAACGGCAAAACAAACAAAGCGGCCAACACCGAGGACCGATCACCCTCGGGGCCTAACAAACGGATATCCTCAAACACTACCGAACAGCCTACCGAAGGTCCTAAGTCACGACGGCTTCAAAATATAAACGGCTCGAAAAACGAAAAAGCCCGAACGGCCACAATCATACAAGAGTCATTAAGAAAAGCAAGTTATAAATGGCCACAATGGCATAAAAAGTTCAGCAAAAAGTATCAAAATACACGGCCTCAAGGCCAACAAACATCCAAAAAACTAACAAGTCCCATAAACCAATACAACAAGTTATAATAAAAAGCTACTCAAGGTCAACGATCTGGCCATCATGGACAGTCTTGAAAGCCCCCATCACAAACACGTCCACACCCGGAGCCAGCACCAAAGCCTGAGCTCTCATCGTCTCCTCGGTAGCCGCAATCGCACCCTTTGCATCAGCCAGCAACTCCACCTTCTCCCTCTTCAAAGCAGCAACTTCAGCCTTCAGAACCTCCATCTCGCCAAGAAGCACGGCAGCCTGAGACTCAGCATCGGAAGCCCGCTTCTGCTCCACACCCAGCTGAGATAGAAGTGAAGTCTCAACCTCGGAAAGACGGAGGACCTTAGCCCCAGCCTCCTTGGAAGACTTCACCGCCTTCTCTCTCGCTACCTCGACAGCCTCAAGCTGCTCTCTCAACTTGGCCGCATCAGCTTGGGAATGACGGAGCTTCTTATACAGCAAACCGACCTGAACCATCACCAGCTCAGCCTTCCGGACAATAACAGCAGATCGGAGGAGGGCGCGATATACCAACTTGGCTTGAAAAGACACATCACAGTCATCAAAAAATGGCTCGGTGCCAGGCATCAGGTACTGATCTATAAACCCTAAAGCATCGAAACGCCGATCCATCACGGTAGGAACAGCACCCTCCTCCCCCAAGTTCTCACTACTAGGTTCCTCAAGCTTCTTTCTCTTCCGAGAAGCCTCGGCAGCTGAGACCACAACGACTTCCTCCTCAGGCGAATTCACGGGACCAGGGGAAACCTGAGCACCAACCCTAACCCCAGCCGAAATCACCTCCTGAGATACAGCTCGGGAATCCACAGCAGGATTCGAGACAGGGGTAGAAGGAGATGCCGACGACCCCTCCTCCCGATCCATTGCTGCCTTCAACCTCGCCAGAGAAGTCAAACCACCAGCCATCTCAACTGAAAAAACCAAAGAAATACACAAAGTCAAAAAATCGGTAAAACAAACATAAAAACAAAGAAAATGATAGCCACACACCAATATACATTCGGCAGGCCACAGGATCCCCCATGACGTCCCGAGGATTTAACGGACGTTCCCCGAACAAATGCCAAAGGACACTAGCGATGTCCTTATCCTCCGGAGACAAACCATCATATGAAACTTTGGTCAAAATCAACGGTCCAGCACCGAAATTCCAATAAGTCGGGAATCGACGCTCGCCCTCTAACGTCAACCAAAAAGGATGATGCCCCTGAACAGGGCACACTTTAAAATATTCTCTCTTAAAACCATGGAAAGAATCTTCAAATAAACCAAATATACGACGATGAGGCTGAGCCCTGAACGCCATATATCCTTTCTTATGCTTCTCTTCCTTAGTCGGAAGAGTACACAAGAAAAGAAAAAGAAAAATAGGAACAGAGACCGGAAGATCGAGATATTGACACACAAGCTCAAAGGAACGAACAGCCACCCAACTATTTGGATGAAGCTGAGATGGCGCCACGGAACACCGACTCAGCAACTCCTGAACAAACGGCGAAAAGGGGAGCCGCACACCGAGTCGAGTAAACATTGATTCATAGACCCACATCCAGTCCGGCACGGTCGGTGAATTGAGGTTCAAATAACAAACCCGCTCATCAGCGTCAGGGAGGGCAAGCTCATATTGCCGCTCCATATCACCGCCACCGCAAACCGCCCCCTGATCGCGGAGCCTTTGGAGATCAGCCTCTGTCATCCGCGACGGAACACCCCACACATCGCTAGTCACCCAAGTATAGCGGGAGGGGACCCCCTGGAAGGGGCTATCGGAGTACCCACACCCTCACTTCTCCGCCGATGCATACCTAAAACAGGAAGGAGCACCACCATCAGCCACTAACCCTACGCAGAAGCAGAGAAGACAACCAAAAACCTACCACCTACCACCAGTCCAACACAGTGGTGCTCAGCCCCTCCAAAACATAATACCACCACTACCCAAAACGCAAAACACGGTACAAGAAAGCAGATGGCAAAATAATGCATGGCAAATACGGAACAACAAAATACCACATAATGATGAAAGCAAAAGGAAACTAACCTGGCAATACAGAAAGCAAGCCTGAAAAATGTTGAAGCAGGAAAGCAGAAACTCAACCATAAAGAAACACCAGAACGCAAGGAAGAGAAAGAGATTTCTTCAGAGAAGAGAGTAAAAGAGAAATGAAACAAACAAGGGAAGTAAGAAGGAAAGACAAAACGGTTTTAAAAAAGACAAAAAGATGCAAATAGCCCCGGAAAGTAAAAATGGGCGTAGGGGCAATAAAGGAAAGCTACCCAAAAACATCCCCTCACAATAAATGCTCCCTTGGAAAATGAAACCAATAAAGCATGCCTCGAAAAACGCAACAGGCGCAAGGACGCAGAAGAGTCGCATCAACCTAAAAGGCCAGACGAAACCTCGGCTTAGCCACAAAAACCAGGGCCAGCGCACCGACCTCCCCTCAAAGGCATCAAACGACGACCCAATAAAATAAAAGAAGGCCACAAACGGTCAAAACCATACCTCCCAGCGACAGACCGACCTCGCTCGCTCTCCCACTGCGGGGGCAACTGTTACGGATCCGACCCACCAAGACCTTCTAGAAGGCCCGAACCAGCCCACTAGAGCTCCTAACCAATTTTCGAATTCAAACGTCTCCCTTATCTTAGCCAAACAAGATAAGATAAGACAGCTACCATCACCTATAAATAGAGGACCCAGGTCCCTCCAGGTATTCATTTATCCCTCACACCTTACACCTCTCAGATCCATTCTGACTTGAGCGTCGGAGTGTCTTTGCAGGTACCTCCCCCCATTGCTCCAGTCAAGTGATCCGACATCTGCCTCAACCCGCAAGTTCTCGATCTATCTCTCAACCCATACCAGAAACATCTTGTACAGTGGTGCATAGAAAGAATTTTGATGATATTATGCTGGATAGGAACCTAGTAAAAAAATTTAAGAGATTATGAATTAAAATTGAAAGACTGATATTATCTTGATTCAAAGAACAGCCACGATTGATCTTATGACTAAAAATGCTTCAAGTGCCTAGTATGTAAAATAACTTTTACCTTAGAATGAACTTCATCATTTTATATACTTAGATAAAAATTAAGTCAATTAATTGTTTTTTTTCTTTTCTTTTATATCTAGACTATAATAAAATGTTCGGGTCTTTATACATTTTCTTTCAAAAAAATAAAAAACTAATACTAAATTATCAATTCATCTATTTATCAATTTATACCATTCTATATTATCAATTTATACATTTCTATATTATCAATTCATCACATATTGACTAATTATGTTGAATGTTGATTAATAGTTGACCATTAATAATTTTATAAGGAGAAAAATATTAACACATTAAAATTGGGATAAAATTGAATGTTTTAAACGTTGAAAGAAAAATTAACTTTGATAAATATTAATCAAACATCCTATTTCAATTCTCAAAACTTTCAAACATCCTATTTTAATTTCAAATAAGTTTTAAACAGGTTCAATGTTATTTCATCATTAAATTTGACACAAATAGTTTGCATATTGAAGAGCTAATAATTTTCTTTGATTTTGAAGCATTGATGATTGATTGTAGGATTTGTAGTTTTGTACAAAAAGAAAATTGAGGAGAAAAAGTGTTACAATAAAATTTTGGTTATGTTTTTCTAACACATAGAAGAAGATATGACTTAACTAGTAATATTATTAATGTCTACATCACTCATTCTGTTAACTATTAGTGTCAAATTCAATGATAGGACCACATTAAATCTATTTAAAAAATTTTGGGACAGAAATAAGACGTTTAAAACATTAGGGATCAAATTAAGATTTAGTTCAAATGTTGGAGATCAAAATAGTACTTTATCTGTATATAATATTAGTTTAATTACTCTGTTGGTCCTATAGTTTCATCAAATTTTCAATTAGGTCCTATACTATGTAATAATAGGAGAATCAAAGTTCACAATAGAGCTCCATCACGGTAAAAAATTTGTTGACATAGGACATGCATGGGCTAGAATATTTAGGTGGGGTAGTTGTGGAGGATTTGCATTATGAACTAGATGAATGGTCTTGCAAGAGATAGTGAATTTGTTGAAGGAATAGTGAATTTGTTGAAGGATTTAGACTACAAGAAATATACGAAACTATGGTGGAACGAACTTGAAGTGAATCTCTCACCGTAGTTGTTTTTCATTGTACACAGTCTTATTAAAGACTACAACATTATATTATATTGACAGTGGAAAATAAAAAACACACTTCATCCCATTCAATTTAAACAACATAAAATACACTTTTTATCATTGCAGTCAATTTAAAACCCACGGTGGCCACTTCATCCGTTAACCTTTCCACGAATTACTACTACTATTAGGATTCCAAAGAAAAGGAAAACCATCATTTACATCTTGCTCTGCTTCTTCATAATTTCTTTCAATCTTCGAAGTTGTTCTTGGACCGAATTGAACTCAACACAAACTCTTCCTACATAAGTATCTACTTCTCCAATCTTCACATTTAACCTCTCTATATGTCAATACTTAGTCTATCTATCCTTTTTTTTTTTACATTAGCATCCTTCATTTCACCCTCTACCCAACCAAAATGATGCTGTGAAGCCAACAAGCAAACATTGCCAACCTTCTTTTCTTCATCAATCCCCCACTCAAAAAATTTGCATCTCCTATTTGAGCAAGAAATGAATCTTCTATTTAGATTCTTAGGTGTACCAGAATTTTTGAGAATCAGAGTGTCTTCATAGAAATAACGGATCTCCTTTCCTTTTGCTTCAACCACTCACTTTTCATATCATTCTCATTATCAATCCACTCAAAGAAACTGCATTTTGTTACCCTTCCACAAGCTATATACCTTTTTTCATAGCTTGACACTTTCGAAGAAGATAGAATAACAACTGCCTCCCCACAAAAACACAAATATCTTCTCTTGTTGAGACTTTTTGAACTCGAAATTTTCGAAAAAAATTGGATAGAATCCATACAAGATGAGATAATTTTAGAAAGAAATAAGAAAAAAAGAAAGGGTGAAAGGTTAAAAGAATATTATAATGATTATGTAGAGTTATAGATATAGGTATTTTGGTTAATTAGACACATGTAAACGTTTTATTTAATGTCTGTTACGAATAGGGATAAAATAAAATAAAAAAATTTGATATAAAAACTCAATTAAAAAAAATATAAAAACTTAATTAAAAATTTAATAAAACTATAAAAGTTAACAGAGTAATTAAACTTATAATATTATAATATTATGTCTCACACATGTTGGCATATGTATGTCTTTTATATTTTTTAAAACGCGATAATATATGTTTATATATACAACCTTGTGCTAAACATTATTGCTCTTGATCTTGCAACATTATTCTTGTTATGTTGTGCGTTTAAGAAATTAAGATGGTTAATTATTTGTGTTCAAGATCACGGCGCTTTTTATTCAAAGGGATAGTCTTACAAGTGCCAAAAATTGTGGGACATTCAAATTCTCATAGAAATAGTAAATTCATTTGCGGATTTCTGCTAATTTTGTTTAGACATGAGCGTGAGATATGAAATCTTATATTAATAATAATATAGAATAATTTGAGTGACAAATGTAAGTGTAACATTATAGGCTAGTTATTTAGGAAGTTGGTTACAACAGTATTCAATTGTGATTAAATGAGTTGGTTATAACAACTACAAGAAAATTGTTGAGAATCATTAGATTTACTGTTATATTTAGCGTCAATTTTTATTGGCAGATTTAGTGTCGAATTTTTCAAAGGACAGGAGGAAAAATTCGTCACAAAAAAAGATTATTGTTGGAATAGCTTTTCTGTCGCTAAATCTGATGGTAATTAAAGGCTCGAAAATGTAATTCATCTGTGCCAATTTTATCTTCGGATTTTTCGTCGGTATATTCTGTTGGTATCACGGTTTAACGAAACGCGTCGTCGTGGTAATTTACCAGTAGATTGCGGATTAATCCGCCAGTAAATCCAACGGTAAACTTAGGGTAAAATTCAAACATGAAACCCTTCTCCCTCACTTCTGCGAACAAGGTCTATTTACGTCGACGTCACTGCCGCCTCTGTCACCACCACGTTAAAGAGACCCTGCAGTCACTATCATCAGATTTATTGTTAGTATGGTTATTTTATTTTTTCAGATTATTTTGTGAATTTAGCATTTTGTTAGAGTTTTTGTTAAATCAATGATTAAATTTGTTTGATGAAGTATGTGATTAGGAGTTGTGTTAATTTAATGTAACTAAAAATTAAATAATGTTAGGGTAGGTTAAGTACGATGAGATTAAAAGTGTTTGAACTATTGGAAGATTTGAGTTAAATTTAGTGAATGAGTTTCTTTCAATTGCATTAAACTTATGTCGCTTATTTTTGTGATGCCTGTTGTTAGTTTGGTGAAATTCTAATTAAGCTTTAATTAATTAGAATAATGAGTTTTACTTATTCTTTCAAATTAGTTTCAACTTGTGAATTTTAATAAGTTGTCCTTTTTATTAGGACGGTGTTATTTGCTTTGAGATCAGTTGGAGTTGGCTTTTTTTTTTTTGTAGCATGTGCAGTAATATTTCAGGTTAGTTTTCTATCTCTAAATATAATGAATTGTTTAAATTTTATGTTGGACTTACTTTTTCTAAGATAGAGTTTTAGGACGGAAGTGGGAGAAAGTCGCGTAGTGGCGCCTTCTTAAAACCCTTGTTTGCTGAAAAATTATGGCATTATGAGGGGTTGCGCACTAGAACGGTTAGGATTTGATATTTTATTGAATGCATGTATGTTATAATTTATGCCTGTAGTTGTTTTCTCTGTGAAAAATGTTATATTTATTTTATGGATGTCTCTAAATTAAGGAGAAGTTCTGCCGAAATATCGTTTAAATTATTTAAAACATGCTTGATTTGTTAGAAAATGATAATTGTATTTGGAGGAAGATTCTAATTATAGGGTACACTTTGCCGAACTTTCTAAAAAAGTTTAATAATGTGTTATTCGTTGAATTCTAGGGTGTGTGTTTCAATATAATGCCAAGCCATCGTCTATGAATGTATGATAGGGATGACGGTGAACGGGGGGTTTAAAACTAAATTCTTTGAGTAGGTTGACGCTTTTGTTACGCATGTCTTCAGCATGGAACCGTTTAGGTCTGAAGGGGTATCTAGGTGTTTGTGTCATAAGTGTCGACTGACTAAGTGGTTAGGACCTTCGGATATAACGCTTCACCTCTATCATAATGGATTCAAAGATGGGTATTGGATGTGGATGGAACACGGAGAAGTGGACGAGTAGGGAATTAACCGGTCTGCCTCGAATTTGAATAGGTCCGATGATCGATCAACGAGGGTTCGGGTGGTGAGAAAATAAAATATAGAATAAATGAATTAGGAGGGTAACCAAGAGAGATACAACGAGATGGTGTTTGATACAACAGGTGTTACGGTAATAGAACAGGCTGAATAAGAGCCTAACCCAAAGTCAGAGATTTTATCATCTGTTAGAATTTGCCGCGAAACCTTGTTTGAATGGTGCGTTCATTGGAAGTTGTCTGCATATGTTAGAATGATGAGCACTAAGTCAGAGTCAAATCATACACAAGAGTCTTTTGATAAGTGGGCACCCTTTGCAACGAACTGGTACCTGTTGGGACCACTAGCATCCCCCGGAGCCACTACGAAGCAAAGAAGTTTGTTTCGAAATTGGGTCTAAATTCGGTGAGTATTGATTGATGTTTAAATGGTTGTATGCTGTATTATAAGAGGGATACAGATCTAACTGAATGTAGATTTTGTGGATCACCGAAGTTTCAAGTCGAGAGAAAACAGATTGGTAAACAGCGATTAACGAAAGTTCCAATGAAATGGATGCACTACTTGCCCTTAATCCCTAGGCTGAAACGCTTGTATACATCGATGAGTTCGGCCCCTCATATGACCTAGCATAGTACCAACAAGAGAGATAATGGAATCATGACACACCCATCACACGGTGATACTTGGAAGCATTTTGATCGAGTCCATCCTACATTTGCAAGCGAGTCTAAAAACGTTAGACTAACTTTGTGCTCTGAGGGATTCGTACCAAATTCCAATTTTGGTAACACGTACTCTTGTTGGCCTATATGGTAACTCCTTATAACTTTAGTCATGAAATGTGCATGAAGGACCCATACACGTTCTTAACTTGTATCGTACTTGGTCCCAGCAATCCAAAGCTCAAAATAGATGTCTTCTTACAGCCTTTGGTAGATGAGTTAATGGAGTTGTGGATCCATAGTATAGAAACGTATAATATTTTGACGAAGACAAACTCTCAACTGCATGATGCGTTGATGTGGACCATTAACGGTTTTTCTGCATACAGGATGTTGTCAGGTTGGTCCACTCAGTGCAGAATGACATGTCCCAATTGTATGAAGGATACAAAGGCATTTTGGTTGACGAATGGCGGTAAGAATTCGTGGTTTGATTGCATCGAAGATTTCTCGACATGGATCATCCTTTTCGGTGCAACAAGGACTCATTCAAAAAGAATAAAAACCAAACAAGAATAGGCACCCGTGAGGTTGGGTGGTAGGCAAGTTTGGCATTGTGTCAATAGAATCCCAAGGATCGTCGATAATGGGGGTAAGTTTGAGACCTCCAGGATATGGCAGGGAGCATAATTGGACTAAACAGAGTATATTTTGAGAGTGAGCTTATTAGAAAGACAACTTGGTTTGACATTGTCTTGATGCAATACACATTAAAAAAATGTGTTTGATAATATCATACACATAGTAATGGACGATGAGCGAACAAAGGATAACGATAAGGCTATGTTAGACTTGGTAGACATTTGCAGGCGGCCATATCTAAACTTAAAAAGACTTGAGAACAGACGGTGGGTTAAATCAAAAGCGTTGTTCTCTCTAACGAAGAACCAGAGACAAAATATTTGTAAGTGGATTAGAGGATTGAGGTTTTCTAATGGTTACTCCTCTAACTTGAGTAGGTGTGCAAACGTCTCACAGGGTAAGCTTGCTGGGTTGAAGAGTCATGATTGTCATGTCTTCATGGAGTCTTTGCTTCCTGTCGCATTCAGAGAACTTCCAACCAACATCTGGAAACTCCTCAGAAATAAGTGAGTTCTTTAGGGAATTATGTGCTACAAAACTTATCATTAATGATCTCACAGTCATGGACAAGAACATTCCCATCATATTTTGTATGCTAGAGAGGATATTCTCTCTATCCTTTTTTGATATTATAGAACACTTAACAATCCACCTACCGTACGAAGCATGATTATGTGGGTTGGTCCAATTTAGGTGGATATACCCATTTGAGAGGATGATTGATTCATTCAAGCACACTGTGAAGAACAGAGCTCAGATTGAGGGTGGCATCTGTGAAGCATTCCTAGCTAAGAAAACATCCACATTTTGCTCATTCTATTTTCAGTCTTATGTTGAGTCACGTAGAACAAGGGTTGAAAGAAACAATGAGAGGGGAGAATCCTCCTCAAGTGGAACAACATATCCAATCCTTGCTCCGGAAGGAGTTGCAATGGGTGCGGGCAGTGACTACTAGTTAGAGAAGAAGGAACTCGATGCCGCACATCTGCATGTGCTGCTAAACTGTGACCAGATTTCACTCTACCTCATGTGAGTTTTTCAAGTCTTTGTAAATATTGCAATTAGTAAGATAATAACTTCTTAATCTAATTAAAACTTATTTATCCTATTCTATCATATAGGTTATTACAAAAGACAAATCCTGATACCTCATTGAACAATTTTTCACATTGGTTCAGAGAATATGTTAGCGTGCATCTAGCTAACACAATAGATTGGGAATTAGTTGCACTTAGTTGGAGCCCAATGAATAAGGACACAAGCTACCCAATATACAATGTTAATGGATATTGGTTCCATTTTTTAGAGTAGTCGATTGGAAAGAAAACAGATAACATCGGAGTTTGGGTTCGTAGGGATTCATGCAGTGGTCATTCTGATTGGATTGGTTTGGTGTGTTGCACAATACAATTCAATTAGAGTATTTCTGTCAAAGTATGTACAAGGTGTGCGTGTTTAAATGTGAATAATGATCCAAGTTCGCGACAAGAAACATGAAAGCATAAGGACTACGATATCTCTGAAGTTAATGTAACCATTAAATATAGGCACTACGATTTTTTTATTCTACCTCAAAATGCACAATAGGTATAATATTTTCCTTATTCGGGTTCATGCAAGTTTAGTTGGACGGTTGTGGTTAAGACGAACAAGATGCTACATCGAGTCTGATGGGACAGATGGTCAGGAGCTTTACCAGATTGATGACCCAACTCATTCGAAAATGGTGGTTGATACCGGTGACCCAATCATCCTTAGGTTGGCTGTTATGGATGATGACATCATTTACCTTCGAACATATGACAACATACTACCACTAGAGGACGATGATCTTCAAGAAGAAGATAGGGTTGAGGACGACAAAGAAGATGAAGACGAGTTCGATAATCAGAAAACTATCTTGGAAGAGGAGGATGGTAAACCAGAGGAAGAAGATGATGAATATGAATAGGGTTAACATAAATATAGTTCTATCTTATATATTTCTTTACCAAACTTTGAGAAGAATGTAATATAATTAATATTGTTTTAGATATTTCAATTACCATCATTTCGTGTTTTTAATTTTTGTATTTGATATTTCACATCAGGTTTATATCACTGTTTCAATTATTAATTATCGGGGTATATTATAGATGGACGGAAAAATTATTTAAAAAAATCTACCGTAGAAATTACCGTTGGAATATCTCGACGATAACACCTCAGCTAATTTTCCAAAAAACTTAGAAAATATTTCCATCGGACGATAAGGGAGCGCGAAGCCGTATGCTTTAGCGTCAATGTTACTGTTAGAAAATTTAATTTCCGACGGTAAGTTACAATAGATTTCATTTTTTTATATCCATATTCTGTCATTAAATTCGACGCAAATTACCGTCGGATACATAAAAGCCGATGGTAATTTATTATCGGCAAAGTTTATTAAATCGGATAAGTTCCGACATAAAATTTGGCAATAAACACAGCGTATTTCGGATTTTATTCGTTTTTTCAATGGTATCAATATCTTTTTTGTAGTGAACAGTATTCACTTCATTTAGGTTGAAAATTTTCGTGTTGCTACCAACAAATTTGGGTGTGTTTGGGGTTCACGTTGGAAAATAGAAAAGCTCGTTTGAGCGTCTTGAACGTCCCATTATTATGTTTGGCAACTTTTTGGAATCCCTAACCCAGAAGTACCTTCACCTCTTAAGGTACATTCACGTGAAGCTAAAAATTCTAACTTCTGCATTCACGTTGGGAAGGTTAATTACCGTTGGAGGAATTAGGTAAGAAATTTATTCCATATCTACCAACTGTACCCTTCATTTCTTCTATAAAAAGGATCCACATAATTTCACAGTAGTTATCTGTATGTTCTTCGTTACAGATTTTTTTTTCAGATTTGTTTTCATCACTGGCAAGGTAAATATTTTAATTTTTTTATTATTTTTAGTTCTTTCTTTCATATTTTGATATTTATGTTTTTTATTGTATTTTTTATTTATATGATAAATATTTTTCATATTTTTTTTTAGTGTTCTGATGTTATTTTTTTTAATTTTCTATTGTTATATTTTTATTATATTTTTTTTATTTATATGACAACTACAGTTCTATCTTATGTATTCCTTTACCAAACTTTGAGAAGAATATAATATAATTAGTATTGTTTCAAATATTTCAATTACCATCATTTCGCGTTTTTACTTTCTATATTTGATATTTCACATCAGATTTATATCACTGTTTCAATTATTAATTATCGGGGTATATTATAGATGGGCGGAAAAAATTATTTAAAAAATCTATCATAGGAATTACCGTTGGAATATCTCGACGATAACACCTCAGCTAATTTTCCAAAAAACTTAGAAAATATTTCCGTCAGACGATAAGGGAGCGCGAAGCCGTATGCTTTGGCTTCAATGTTACTGTCACAAAATTTAATTTCCGACGGTAAGTTACAATAGATTTCATTTTTCTATATCCATATTCTGTCATTAAATTCGACGCAAATTACCATTGGATACATAAAAGCCGATGACAATTTATTATCGGCAAAGTTTATTCCATCGGATAAGTTCCGACATAAAATTTGGCAATAAACACAGTGTATTTCGGATTTTATTCATTTTTTTAACGGTATCAATATTTTTTTTTGTAGTGAACAGTATTCACTTCATTTAGGTTGAAAATTTTCGTGTTGCTACCAACAAATTTGGGTGTATTTGGGGTTCACGTTGGGGAATAGAAAAGCTCGATTAAGCGTCTTGAACATCCCATTGTTATGTTTGGCAACTTTTTGGAATCCCTAACCCAGAAGTACTTTCACCTCTGAAGGTACGTTCACGTGAAGCTAAATATTCTAGCTTCTGCGTTCACGTTGGGAAGGTTAATTACCATTGGAGGAATTAGGTAAGAAATTTATTCCATATCTACCAACTGTACTGTACCCTTCATTTCTTCTATAAAAAGATGCACATAACAGTAGTTCTCTGTATGTTCTTCGTTACAGATTTTTTTTCCAGATTTGTTTTCATCACGGCCAAGGTAAATATTTTAATTTTTTTATTATTTTTAGTTCTTTCTTTCATATTTTGATTTTTATGTTTATTATTGTATTTTTTATTTATATGACAAATATTTTTGATATTATTTTTTTAGTGTTCTGGTGTTATTTTTTTAATTTTCTATTGTTTTATTTTTATTGTATTTTTTTATTTTTATATGACAATTATAGTTCTATCTTATATATTTCTTTACCAAACTTTGAGAAGAATGTAATATAATTAGTATTGTTTCAGATATTTCAATTACCATCATTTCGTGTTTTTAATTTCTATATTTGATATTTCACATCATGTTTATATCACTGCTTCAATTATTAATTATCGGGGTATATTATAGATGGACGGAAAAAATTATTTAAAAAAATCTACCTTAGGAATTACCGTTGGAATATACCAACGATAACGCCTCAGCTAATTTTCCAAAAAACTTAGAAAATATTTCCGTCGGACGATTAGGGAGCGCGAAGCCGTATGCTTTGGCGTCAATGTTACTGTCAGAAAATTTAATTTCCGACGGTAAGTTACAATAGATTTCATTTTTTTATATCCATATTCTGTCATTAAATTCGACGCAAATTACCGTCGGATACATAAAAGCCGATGGTAATTTATTATCGGCAAAGTTTATTCTATCGGATAAGTTCCAATATAAAATTTGGCAATAAACACAGTGTATTTCAGATTTTATTCGTTTTTTTAACGGTATCAATATCTTTTTTGTAGTGAACAGTATTCACTTCATTTAGGTTTAAATTTTTTGTGTTGCTACCAACAAATTTGGGTGTGTTTGGGGTTCACGTTGGAGAATAGAAAAGCTCGTTTGAGCATCTTGAATGTCCCATTGTTATGTTTGGCAACTTTTTGGAATCCCTAACCCAGAAGTGCCTTCACCTCTTAAGATACGTTCACGTGAAGCTAAAAATTCTAACTTCTGCGTTCACGTTGGGAATGTTAATTACCGTTGGAGGAATTAGGTAAGAAATTTATTCCATATCTACCAACTGCACCCTTCATTTCTTCTATAAAAAGGATGCACATAACCACATAATTTCACAGTAGTTCTCTGTATGTTCTTCGTTACAGATTTTTTTTCCAGATTTGTTTTCATCACTGCCAAGGTAAATATTTTAATTTTTTTTATTATTTTTAGTTCTTTCTTTCATATTTTGATATTTATATTTTTTATTATATTTTTTATTTATATGATAAATATTTTTATATTATTTGTATAGTGTTCTG
>NC_029792.2:119855900-119864990 GCF_000816755.2 Arachis ipaensis
GTTCTATCTTATATATTCCTTTACCAAACTTTGAGAAGAATGTAATATAATTAGTATTGTTTCAAATATTTCAATTACCATCATTTCGTGTTTTTAATTTCTATATTTGATATTTCACATCAGGTTTATATCACTGTTTTAATTATTAATTATCAGGGTATCTTATGGATGGACGGACAAAATTATTTAAAAAAATCTACCGTAGGAATTACCGTTGGAATATACCGACAATAACACCTCAGCTAATTTTCCAAAAAACTTAGAAAATATTTTCGTCGGACGATAAGGGAGCGCGAAGCCGTATGCTTTGACATCAATGTTACTGTTAGAAAATTTAATTTCCATCTATAAGTTAAAATAGATTTCATTTTTTTATATCCATATTCTGTCATTAAATTCGACGCAAATTACCATTGGATACATAAAAGCCGATGGCAATTTATTATCAGCAAAGTTTATTCCATCGGATAAGTTTCGACATAAAATTTGGCAATAAACACAGTGTATTTCAGATTTTATTCATTTTTTAAGGGTATCAATATTTTTTTTGTAGTGAATAGTATTCACTTCATTTAGGTTGAAAATTTTCGTGTTGCTACTAACAAATTTGGGTGTGTTTGGGTTTCACGTTGGGGAATAGAAAAGCTCGTTTGAGCGTCTTAAACGTCCCATTGTTATGTTTGGCAACTTTTTGGAATCCCTAACCCAGAAGTACTTTCACCTCTGAAGGTACGTTCACGTGAAGCTAAATATTCTAGCTTCTGCGTTCACGTTGGGAAGGTTAATTACCGTTGGAGGAATTAAGTAAGAAATTTATTCCATATCTACCAACTGTACCCTTCATTTCTTCTATAAAAAGGATGCACATAACCACATAATTTCACAGTAGTTCTTTGTATGTTCTTCGTTACAGATTTTTTTTTTCCAGATTTATTTTCATCACGGCCAAGGTAAAGATTTTAATTTTTTTTTTTATTATTTTTAGTTCTTTCTTTCATATTTTGATTTTTATGTTTATTATTGTATTTTTTATTTATATGATAAACATTTTTTCCTCAGGTTTATATCACTGTTTCAATTATTAATTATCCGGGTATATTATAGATGGACGGAAAAAATTATTTAAAAAAATCTACCGTAGGAATTACCGTTGGAATATACCGACGATAATGCCTCAGCTAATTTTCCAAAAAACTTAGAAAATATTTCCGTCGGACGATAAGGGAGCGCGAAGCCGTATGCTTTGGCGTCAATGTTACTGTCAGAAAATTTAATTTTCGACGGTAAGTTACAATAGATTTCATTTTTTTATATCCATATTCTGTCATTAAATTCGACGCAAATTACCGTCGGATACATAAAAGCCGATGATAATTTATTATTGGCAAAGTTTATTCCATCGGATAAGTTCCGACATAAAATTTGGCAATAAACGTAGTGTATTTCGGATTTTATTCGTTTTTTTAACGGTATCAATATTTTTTTGTAGTGAACAGTATTCACTTCATTTAGGTTGAAAATTTTTGTGTTGCTACTAACAAATTTGGGTGTGTTTGGGGTTCACGCTGGGGAATAGAAAAGCTCGTTTGAGCGTCTTGAACGTCCCATTGTTATGTTTGGTAACTTTTTGGAATCCCTAACTCAGAAGTGCTTTTACCTTTGAAGGTAGTGAAGCTAAAAATTCTAGCTTCTGCGTTCACGTTGGTAAGGTTAATTACCGTTGGAGGAATTAGGTAAGAAATTTATTACATATCTACTAACTGTACCCTTCATTTCTTCTATAAAAAAGATGCACATAACTACATAATTTCACAGTAGTTCTCTGTATGTTCTTTGTTTTAGATTTTTTTTCTAGATTTGTTTTCATCACTGCCAAAGTAAAGATTTTAATTTTTTATTATTTTTAGTTCTTTCTTTTATATTTTGATTTTTATATTTTTTATTTATATAATAAATATTTTTGATATTATTTTTTTAGTGTTTAGTGTTTTTTTTATGATATTTTATTATTTTTTATTTATATAAATTCTTTTTTTCTATCCTTTACTGTACTATATTTATGTTGTGTATAAAATTTTTTATTTTTTTATTTGATTTTATTCATATGAATTTTATTTACTTTTTTTTATAATTTTTTGTTCATATAATATATGTTGTTGGTTGTAATTATTATATACTATGTTTGTATGGATTTTTTTTGTTTTTGTTTTTTATTTTTATTGTACTTTTTACTGTACTGTATTTTTGTTTTTATTATATACTAATTAAAAGTAACAAAAGAGTCATAAATAATAAAAATTTATAGTTCAAAATGATACTAAATTAAAGAATACTAACGGCACTAAAATAAATTATAAAATATTTTCTTTTTGTTTAACATTATAAAATGTATAGTACTCTCTTTTATATTTTTATTTCTTATTGTTTTTTAGTTCATATGAATTTTTTTTATTATTTACTGTTCAATATTAAATTAACATTCTCACGTTATTACTTGAAATTTAAAAAAAGGTAACATATTTGATTAAATATTCTTATATATATCTAAAATTTATATTTTTTTTAATAAAATAATGAGTAACAATGAATCTCTAAAGACAAAAGCAGCATGAGATATGGAGACTACTAAACAATTTATCCAAGCATGTTTAGATCAAGTTGCTAAACAACAACTTAATGGAACCACTCTTATAAAAAAAAGTTGAAAAGATACTTTGTCTCAATTTAATGAAAAAACTAGAAAATAATATAATAAGATTCAATTAAAAAATAAGTGGGACAATCTTAAGAAGGAATGGTCAGCATGGTACAAACTTTTTGGCAAAGAAACTAGTTTAGGATGGAATTATACTAAACATACCGTTGATGTACCAAATGAATGGTGGGAGAGAAAACAATTGGTACGTAGTAACTTATTAGTAAAGCAAAAATTTTAACTTTAATTTTAGTAATAAGTCTTGTGTTGATTAGTTGTATACATGCAAGAAAATCCCTTATATGAAAAATTCAGAAATAAAGGAATTCCTTTTAAAGATGAGTTAACTATATTATTTAAAGATGTTATGGCCGATGCTTGGGCTCCCTCATCTGGGATGTTACCTAGTGGCATAGAAGAAGATAGGGATAGATATCGATCATACTTTGAGGAAGGTCATGTTGATATAGAAGAAGGTTCTGGAGATAGTGAAGAATGTATAGGTGCTAGTGTGGGAGTTAGTTCTGAATTTCAACACATAAATCTTAGCTCTTCTCAAGAAAATAATAGTCAAAAGAGTACGGAAAAAAGAAAGAGAGATGTAGTTTGTGAAACAACAAAAAAGAAGAAAAATTTTAAAGTCCCTGCCTCAAAGCAAATTGCAGATGCAATAAATAGAATTGCCTGCATCTGAATCACGCTCAACTATTGTGTCCGCATTTCTAGTACCCGGTGCATCTATTGGGGAAGTAATGGCTGAGATTCAAAAGATAGAAATGATCACTAGTGATCCTAATTTTCATAGAAGTTGTTGTCAACTAATGATGTTTAAACCGCTAGAGAAATGTTTGTATCCTTAAAAGGATATGAGCAAAGATTGTTGGATTGGCTCAAACATGCAGCATATAATCCACTACCATTCATGCAAAAAAAATTTTTTTTTGTGATTTCATGCAAAACTAATTAAGTTATTATTGTACTCCATTTTAATTTGTCCATAAATTTTTTGTTATGCTAAGATAAGACAATAGAAAAATTTGTGTGTTGCTTATTTATCATTTTATAATATAATGTTTGTGGTACTTAATTATTGTTCTTAATATACATAATTTATTTCTTAGCTTGGTATTGATAAGAATTTATTTATATTTTTATGTAGGACTTAATTTTTGTTAATTAATTTGAAATGAACATGGAGTATTTATTTGAAGAGTATAAAAAGGAACAACATGAAGAATTAAAATTACTTTTCATTATACAAGAAAAAACAAATAAAATTGAAAATATTTCTGCATTAATTGGTCAATATGCAGTCAATTATTTATGCAAAAAATCATGCAGAACTAGTGAACAAACAGATTATTTATGGGTGCAAGAAATTTTATGTGACCATAGAATTCGTTGTTATGAAATATTTCGGATGGAAAAACATGTTTTTCAATGTTGTCAGGAAATGGTTGCAATGTTCTTAAATACGGTTGGTCATGGGGTGTGTAATAGGATGATACAAAAAATATTTCAACATTTTGAAAAGACAGTAAGTAGACATTTTCATGAGATATTGGTTGCTTGTTTGAGATTATCTATTAAATATATTAAGCCATCGGATCCTAAGTTTTAGAATGTTCATAGTAAAATAAAAAATGACAAATTGGCCATTTTTTAAAAATACTATAGGAGCAATTAATGGTACTCATATCCTATGTGTAGTTAGCCCAAGTGACCAACCCAAATTTATTGGAAAAAAAAAGGATATCCAACACAAAATATAATGGCTTTGTGTGATTGGAACATGTGCTTTATTTTTCTTTACCTAGATGGGAAGGCATTGCGCATGATGCTCGTGTATTTGATAATGTTATTACAACTCCTACTATGAATTTTTTGCATCCACCTCCATGTTAATTTTTATTATTTTCTTACAAATAAACTATATTTACTTGGTTATCATGTAACTAATTTTTTTCCTCGTTAAGTAAATATTATTTGGTAGATGCCGGTTATCCAATACCGAAAGGATATATTGGTCCTATCATCTTGCAGATTTTAGGCGTTTGGATTTACAAATCATAATGAATTATTTATTTATTATCACTCAAGTTTAAGATGCATAATAGAAAAGACTTTTGGAGTGTGAAAAAATAGATTTGCTATCTTGCGACACATGCCCAAGTTTAAAATTGAAACTCAAGTGCAGATAGTGTGTGCAACAATGGCTATTCATAATTTTATTAGAAGACATTCTAAAACAGATACTGAGTTTAATCAATATGAACATACAAACATTTTTGATGGAGAATATAATAGTTATGTTGGTGAAAGCTCAGATCAAACTCTAACCATTAGCTCTTTTGCAGAAATGGACCGTATTCGAGATTCGATTAGAGATCAAATTATTAATCACATGCAGTAGAAATAATAGTGTTCTTATGTACTAATTTTGTATAAGATATTATTTTTTATATATTTCATTAGTGTTTTCATCTAAAAGCGATTTTGAGTAGTATAATCCAAACAATATTTATTTTATTATAATCCATTTTGATATAAAGATTGCCAAATATAAATCACGTTAACACAAACTTACTTTTCAAAAAAAAACTTTTCATTAAAATCAAATTTACAAAATTAATTCTATGCAAACTCCTATTTGCAAACGGTAATTCAAACACACACTTTATATTCATAGGATGAACTGCAATTTTTACTTAAGAATAACTAAAAATTAAAAGTAATCTTAATATTATTTTCTAAGAGGATGGTGTTAATAATACGAAGGTGTTTGTTATGGTGCCTAAAAAATATTGCCTAATTACTAAAATAGATAAAATAATTAATTCTAAATTTAAAAGTATAAAAGTTAAAAATTTTTAAATATTTTAAAGTTACTATAAAAAGTAATTTAGACAAAAATTAGACACCAAACAAAAGACACCATAGAATTGGCCTAATATAAAATCATGGCTAGTAATCTTGTCTAGACAGCTCTGCTCACAATTTCCATCTTGTGCAAATCTGAAGATCAAAGCAGGCTTTGGATTTTTCTTTATTTGTCCCATTGGAAGAGAATATGTCTACAATTACTTGAATTCAGTGTGCAGCTGCATAGGCAATCATGAATCCCAGTAAAAAACGCAACATGTAGATTTCGATGATAATATGCACGCATCATGCATGAATAAGGATATATATATAAAAGGTAAGTTAAATTTGATATCAAATTTAAATTGACTCTTAAAATTTTAATTAACTTGAATTTGACTTTTAAATTTATAATCATAATTCGTATTATTAATATTTAAGTTCATCTCCATTAATAATATGTTAATTTAACATCCTAACTTGCTACACTAAATAAAACCTTTAAAATATATTTTTATTTTATTAGTGATTATCATAAAATAAAATACGTTTTAAATTTAATTTGTATAAAACGACGTTATTTTATTGATGATTGAATGTTAAATAAAATGATATTAATTTATTTTATCTAATATAATAAATTAACATATTAAATCAATACGTCATTAATAAAAAAAATTTAAAAAATAATATAAATTATAACTATAAATTTTTAAATTTAATTTAAATTAACTGGTGAACATTGTCCATTAGCATCTTGTCCAACAGCCAAAGGCATTGTGGTTGATGGTTGCCCAACACACTAAGTAATTGGTTCTTATTATCACTGTAATAATGTGACCCTTAATTGTTTCTATTCACAGCAACAATAGCACTCAAATTATGTAATGAAACTTGCAAATTAAGTCAATGTAATATATAGTAAGCTGAACAGAATCTATTGTGCAAAGGAAATATAGTTGGTGTTATATATTGTTTGCTAGTCTCAATGTTAAAATGACTCTCAATTTGTTCATGGAGAAGGGAATGTATGATAAAGGAATAAGGACTAAACAAATGAGGCTTCTCATTTCTGAATAATACATACAATTAAAGTTTAAGAGGATGCAGTAATTAGTTTAGCGGATTTGCTAGGTATAATGGTTTTTGTGAACAATGAGTTTTAAATTTGGCCCAATAAAGTAAAAATACACTGCACACCTAAATTATTCATCTAAATTTTAATATTAGGATAACCATCCGTACACCTAGTTAATTAAACATCCGATATATCCATTATTCGCATTATTTAATATTTTTATTATCTATCTATACTTTTCTTACTTAAAAACACGAGATAGAAATCAAAGTAAATTAAGCTGCATAAGCATAATTCTGTTGTGCTATTTCCTGCGCCACATTCATCCCCTCTTATCCTCCTCAGTTCATCCAGAAACATCTTCGTCTGTAGCATTACGTAAGGAGACACGTGGCGTCTTAAAACTTCATGCATTGCATGCACTCACTAACGTGTCTATCTCATCTTATCATTCTTCATTTTTTATTAAAATCTAACTAACTCAATCCGGCACACGTCATCATCACACGTGTCAAAATATGAAATTAACATTTTACAGTAATATTTTGACACGTGCACTTAAAATCATTATATATTATTTATCATGATTATTAATTTATATTCGAAAGAGAAGATACTCATTTTGAAGGAATCCGTTTAGAAAGGAAAATTGTGTGTTTGTTGATTGAGAAAGTAACAGAAAATGGCTACTGCTGAGGAACCAATTCTCTCTAGGATTGAGCGCTTGGATAATATGGTGATTAGTGATTCATCTTAATTCCTTTATTTAATTTTACTTAGGTTTTATTGCATGTCAAACAAAAGAATTCTTAATTGATCAAATGAATTTTCTATGTAATTATTAATGTAAAAATGAGTACAGTTGAGGCAATTGGAGGAAATAAGAGGGTGCAACCGATCATCAAAGAGCTCGTGTGCGTCGACTCCAACAAGCGCAAGTGATGGACGAATCTCGTCCCTTGATTTCTCCCCTAAGAGCTTAGAGAAGCATTGCCGTCCGATTGAGAACGTCATCATGGAGGCCGAAGCCAAAGGCACGTTGATTCAGAGACTCAGCCACGTGGAGGACCGTGTCTTGAAGGTAATAATTCATAGGTGAACATTCATGTCTTATTATCTTTACCTCAAGTTTTGAGGGTGAAGTTGAAAGTTAAAAATCTCGTATAATTATTTAGTCAAATTTATTAAATTATTTTAATAATTTTTGATAATTTTTAAGTAATAAGCATAAAAGTTTTTATTTAACTAATAACTCTACTTATGATTAATTTTGTAACATAAAAATTGAAAAATTGATTTCTAATATTTAAAAATAGGGATTAAATAAATTAAAGGATTAATTTGTCTGAAAAAATTAATTGATAGATATTGATGAAGGTATGAATTTGTGTAGAATATATATATATTTTACAATTTTCTTAATTAAATTTTTATTATTGTTTTTATTTATTGTGCTCTCTGTCTTTTCTTAAATGTTGAGAATGTGAAACTAAAGAAAAACTATTTCTTATCTAAATTCTTCGAAGTAGATAGTTATTTGAAAGAAAACGAATTTCTTTCAACAAGACAATAATTTATTTCTTTTTTTTTTATTGAACTAAAGCTTTGCTTGCAGTTGGAGGATGAATGGGAAGCGGAAAGGAAAATGGAACAAGAGAAAAAGATGAAGCAGCCAAAAAAGAAGAAGGGTTTCAAACAACTAATGCAACAATGTCTCAATGTTAGAGGGAAACATGATAAGAAGCAAGAAGGATCAATATAATAATATCCTGTGTCTATAATAATTCTGTGTGTGTGTCGATATACCTTTTTGGTCTCCTTAATTTCTTTTTTTTTTTTTTTTCTTGGAATGCTCAAGAGTAATCATGCATGGCAGCTTGAGATTCTGATCGATTATTGAATTCAGTTTTGATGAGTTGTCATTAATAAATGATCATTGTATAATGGTTTTTAACTTTTTTTTATATAATATATTATTATTATCTCCAAAAACTCCAAATACAATCTCACTTTTTCGTAAACCAAATGACGCAATTTGTTGTGCTAGTAATCTCAGCTAAAAATTTCGAGTGAAATTTATATCCATAGTAGATTATGGAGAATCTCTGTTAATTAATTGGTGAGGCCTCTGGTGTTCCAATAAGTAGTGGTTAAATATGATTAAAGGTTGAGTGGTTATTTAATAGATGATACCTTATAAGTAGATTTATTATCATTTATTCAAGAAAAATATGAATTGTAAATAGAGAAGTGAAGTTTATTGCTGTGATAAAAGGAAAAATGTAATATAAAAAATTGTTTTTTATGGGTTTTTGTAGTGATCATTAATTAAATTAGAATGAAAAATAAAAAAATTTATGTATGATGAGCAAAAAGAAAAACAAAAATTCTTGTAATTTTTTGTTCAAAAAGAAAAACAACGAGATACGATGATAATGAAAACGAGATAGGATGA
>NC_029792.2:119865081-119885223 GCF_000816755.2 Arachis ipaensis
GATTTATTTTTTTATTATTATATTATTTAGATAATTATTTAAAATAGAGATTAGATTATACTAAATGTTGATCGGAAAATATTTTCGATCAAGGTAAATGTTCGAAGTGGTGAAGAGATCGAATGCATAAGCAGTTTTTCCACAAGACGCACGTGTAAGCATTAAACGAAAGTTCTCGACACAGGTTCGAATTTAAGGCTTTTCGATAAATCGAGCAAGTTGGATCGAACAGGGTACTCGATTTAGCTGATCGAAATATGTTATTCGAATAAGGGGATCGAGTTACTGTGGTAGTGGAAAAGTTAGAGGTTTTCATCACGCGAGAAAATTACGAGAAACGTTTAAGCGAGAACGGTTACCAAAAAGAATGCATTCAAGACTTTAATCTTGTAATTAATTGTAATTAGGGATGGAAGTGAGTCAAGCCAGCTTATGAGCCAGTTCGAGCTCGGCTCGTTAATAGCTCGATAAGCTAAGCTGGTGAGCTAAGCTTAAGCCTGAAATTGAGCTCATAAATTAAATGAGCCGAGCTTGAGCTTGGATAAGCTCAGCTCAATAGCTCGTGAGCTGGCTCGATTATATATATAATTATTAATACACATATCTTATATGCATCTAATCTATACTTTTAATATTATATATATACATATGAAATAGTAATATATAATTATATATATTAATGATCTTAATTATTTAAAATTTTATATTTATTTATTACACATAATTTTGATGTAAGACATAAATAAAAAATTTATATTTATTAATAGATAAACAATAATTGTTCTTTTCAAATATTTTTAAAAATATATAAGTTATAATTTATTGATATAAAGTTATAGATTATGTATTTATGTTTCTATTATTTGAGCCAGCTCGTGAGCTTGAGCCAACTCGTGAGCTTTTGGTGAGCCGAGCTTGAGCTTAAGAAATAGGCTCAATTGTTAATGAGCCGAGCCATGAGCCAAGCTCAATTTTGGTGAGCCGAGCTTGAGCTTGGTCTAGCTCGGCTCAGCTCGGCTCACTTCCAGCCCTAATTGTAATTAGTGGTCAATTACCTAAAATGAATTATAAATACTAGGAAGTCTTAGGGAATAAGGGTTGGAACTTTGAAATCAGAAAAAACACTCAAGCACACTCATATCCTCAGCGAATTTTTGAGTCTACGTCTGAGGTAACTTTTCTGTAGGGTTCCTTCCATATTTTCATTCTTTTAATTTATTTTTCTATAAATATTATCTTTTCAAGTAAATTTATTCTTCAAGTATCCTTTATCTTCTCTGTCTGATTTATTTGTTTCTGGATCTTTAAGTTTTCATGTCAAAGTCTTTTGATTTAGTTGAAAGCATTTTACTGCTTTCTTTTAATTTCAATGCAAGTCTTTACATTTCCCGTACATTTATCCTTTGAAAACTTTAATCTTTATGCTTCTTTCACTAATTTACAAACTTTCTTTTACTTTTATTTTCAATAGTCATCTAATCGAAGACACTTTGATGCACTTTTAGAAAATTGGTACTCGCACAGAGGAGTAGGTTTCGCTCTCAGATCACTAGATATCGAACCATCATCGATTTGCTAAAAATCGACAAAACACTAAAAAATTATATTTTTATTGTTCTTGTTATCAATTATTATATTTTTTTTTGTTGGATATTTGTGGCTTTCACTTCACTAGATTCAAGTGAGTTCTAAAAGTATTGAAAAAAGAGAGTTAAAAATTCCTACTATTTTGGTTATCAAACTATTTCGGGATGACATACATTCTTTAGTAGTAGGGAAGTAACTACTTACTAATAACAAGAAAAAAACTACTCTAATGATAAATGATTAAGTCACTGCTCTACTCTACAAGTATCATAATACTTCCAAGTATTTTTCATCTAATTTACACATGCTATATTTAAACTCTTAGTAACTCAAGTATCAAAGTCTATTGTGGATATTTTTATTGTGGATATTTTTATTACTGCTCAGATGTGGATAAAAGATAATTTTTAGAGGCGTTTAGATTGCTACATCCCGGCCCATTTTTATCATTTTTGTTTTCAGGTAAACTTCGAAACAAAAACTAAACTTACTAATTAAAAGGAACAAATTGAATATATATCAAAATTCTGAAAATCGGTTTGAATCGATTGGTCAAACCGGTTAAATTGCAAACTATAGAAAAATTGATTCGAACATATGCCAAAAATGGGGATTTGAGAAACCATCGTTGGATCATTGAATCCGCCATGAACCAGCCGGTCGAATCCAATTGCGACCTAGCCGATTTTCTGAATTTATCTAAAACAGCAAACACGCATCACTTTCGTTAGGCTATCATCTTTGACCTCGAGCTTCTCCTTCCTTTCATCATCATCGAGCTCTTTCTTCACTTTTGTCCAGTCACCAGCAAGCTACCGCCGCCGTCGCAACTTAGAGCTTTGAAGACACCGTTGCAACGTCGTTCCCCTCCATTGTGCAGCCACCGCTCGAGCTTCAAAACCACCGTCCTTCCCGTCGTCACCAGCTTTGTTCCACCATATCAGCCCTTTGGTCGTGTCCTGTCCAGCTCCCTCTCCCTGTTTTGTTAGTATTTCAGAACATGCTCCAATCTAACTATTTAGTTGTTGTTTTAATGATTAGTATATTGTTCCAGTTTTTGTTTTGTTGTTGGGTTTTTTGTATTTTAAAGTTTTAATTGTTGTTGTATTTTGATTTTTCGTGTTCTTGATTTGTTAAATTATTCATGCTGTTGATCTTAATATGATAAATTGTTCAGCTGAAACTTTGTGCTTGTTTAGTAATAAGCGTGTATTTGAGCATAATAGGGTGCTGCAAATTTGGAAGACAAAAATCAGCTGGTTGTCTTACATCTTTATCTTTTGGAGTAATAAAGAACCTTTCCTCCCAAAATAAGCTCATAATTTGTCATGTTATTGAGTAATTAAAAATAAAATGTTTTAACATTTAATGACCTACTAATTTGATACTGACACATCTATAGTAATGCCAATTTGTTGATTATTATGGAACTATACATGATTTAAGGAAGACATAGAATCGGCATATAAAACTGTTTTGGGTATATTCCAGGGCATTTTGAAGTAGATGACGGTTCATATTTTCAGCATCCCGGCAAGCCCATAGAGCAAGAAGACCACTTCTACCACCTCGGTTGTCGAGAAATCATGGTAGAATCTTGCATCAGATGCAAAATGCTGGAAAATTTGGCAAAGGTCCCAAAAATAGTAATCGTGGACATATGCATAGGAAACAATTCCAAAGGCAACAACCGACTCCACAACAGATCTATCCAGCTGAAGGGTGAGCGCAACTGCCTTCACAACCAAGTTACTCTTCTCAATCTTAATATTCAGTTATTTGTTAAATTTTTTCTTATCATAAATTGTTCACGTTGTTGATCTTAAATTATTGTTTTTGTCATCGGCTCCTGTAGATAAAACTTTGTATGTGATTAAATGGCCTGTGATTAAATGGTTTGATCATTGATGATTTGGTATTTTACATTTAGTTATTTTGTGGGCAATTTACTATATTAAATAATATGGGATCCATATTTAACAGAATGCATAAAATGCAAAATGGATACTAAAATGCATTTTTCCCATAATCTATGTAAATCGCGACAGGGGTGTCGCGGTTTACAAATACAAGTAAACCGCTATAGGGGTGTCGCGGTTTACATGCTACGAGAAATAAGCATAAACCGCGAGAAGGGTGTAGCGGTTTATACATTAGTATACAATTTATATAAACATAAAACAAATTGTGTAGTTAACAAAAACATACATTACATACACCTAATTCAATGGAAATAAACTAAGTACAAACACGTATAATACAAAAGTACATGGTAAATCTGACATACATAGGTATCATGAATGAAAACATAAAATAGTAAGCTACGGCTCCTGCCTGTCGTCATCCTCGTCGTCAAAGTTATGTCCAAATGCGCCTAGGAGATGTGACCCTATACCACATCGAGCGGCCCGTCTCGCTCTGGCGGGCCTCTGGCGCTACTGTGCTGGAGGATCGACTGGCATGCCTACGCCATATGCAGATGCAGGTGTCCCTCCCATGCCCAACCAACTGTCATATGGACTGCCAGCAGGCTCATTCAGGTCTACATGTAGCTGTGGTTGGAATCCATGAGGGTCAGACATTTGCGGCTGGTACCGCTGCATATCATCCATATATGGGCGGTACCCTTGCGCAACGTCCATCTGGGGCTGGGTCTCAGGCACATGATCATGTGGGGTCTACTGCTGAAAATGCGGAGGGTCATCATCCCGGATGAGATCTGCAAAGTCGGAATAGAACTGTGAACTCCCAACCTCGTGGTCCATATCCATCGTGAAAGTCGGACCCACCAGGTCATCATACATCTGGCCATGGATGTCATGGTATATCTGGGAGCTCGAAACATGTGTAAGAGGAACCTCATGGGTCTCCGCTCCTGCATGCTCAGCGGGTCTATCACCAGGACCAGTAGATGTGCCCCCTGATGAAAAGCTAAGTGGAAAGCAGCATCATAATATAAGCCCGTGCGTATGTGCGTACGGTCTCCTCCGTAGCATTATCTGGCAGCACCCTGAACCTCTCATGAAAATATGTGAAGTGGACTGTATACTGCTTCACCTTATTCTGTGGTGGAAGCTCGCCAAACAGTTCCTCAAACCATTCCCACGCCGATTTGCCTTCTTCCATAAACTTCTCAAAATCAGTAAGGCACCCGGATACTGATAAACCATCCACGGGTAGCCCCAACTGGTATGCTACATCCTGCAGCGTGATAGTGCACTCTCCAAAGGGCATATGAAAGGTATGCGTCTCAGGACGCCACCTCTCAATGAAAGCACTGACTAAGGGCTCGTCCAATCAGAACTACCTGGCGTTTAGCCTCGCCAAGTGGTACAAACCGACCCTCTCCAGATATGGTACGATCCTATCATGCAGAGACATGTTCTGCTACCTCCGGACACTATATACACACCTAGTCAGCTGAAGCATGTGACAAAAGAAACCAAACATATAAAAAATCCAACACTAATTTATAGTAATCTAACACAAACACTACAATTTTAAAGTTTAAACAGGTAACATACAGTTCATATTTTCTAACCACAAAATTCAATGAAAGGCATAAACGATTCAACACCTTAATCTAAATTAATTAAATACTATATTTTATGATTTAAAATAATAATTTAAATCTAAATTTAAATACCTACATGCATAGACTAAAAATATTATACAAAATACATTAACTACAAATAATTAAACTAACATCTTTGTTAATGCTCCCAGCAACGTGCGCAACGCCGTTGAACCTGTATAGACTACGTGCCTCCGCCATGGTCCTGGTTCCAATCTCACCTCAACCACACTTTTCTCTCTTTTCCTCTCTCTAGAAAACCTCTACTTCTCTCTCTAGAAAACTTTTTCTCTAGCACAAATGTAATCCGCGAGACCCCTTCAGCGTATTTATACTAACGCATAAACCGCTACACCCCTCTCGCAGTTTATGCACATTTTACGTCCACACGTAAATCGCGACAGGACAAATGTAATCCGCGAGACCCCTTCAGCGTATTTATACTAACGCATAAACCGCTACACCCCTCTCGCGGTTTATGCACATTTTACGTCCACACATAAACCGCGACACCCCTGTCGCGGTTTATGCTTATTTCTCGTAGCACGTAAATTGCGACACCCCATTAGCGGTTTACGTGTATTTGTAAACCGCGACACCCCTGTCGCGGTTTACATAGATTATGAAAAAAAATGCATTTTGGTATCCATTTTGCATTTTATGCATTTTGGTAAATTTGGATCCCATATTATTTAATATAGTAAATTGCCCTTATTTTGATTTTTGGTTTTTGAATTTGTATTTGGATGAGATTATAACATTATAATTGTTTATTTATATTTTATTTATTCTTTTATTATAAAATGGTTATTTCGGTTGAACTACGGTTGAATTGGTCAAACGAACCAATAAAAACGTAAATAAGTAACTAGAGCAATTTAATGACCGGTTCGATTTTTAGAACCTTAATATATATTACACATTTTTTATTGTCCACAGTATCTCTCAATTCGATAAACAAAAGACTAATCCATCATAAATCTGAACTATGCCATTTGAGCTATAGCTTGTTGGCATATCATCTAATCTCTTTATTTTTAAATAATTGTCTAAATAATATAATAATAAAAAAGATAAATCTTAGTAACATTTAAATTTATTATCAATAGAAAAAATTATTCTTAAATGAATAAAAATATGTAATTAATTAGTAAACTATATGGGTACACTACTACTAACATAATGCAGCTTTGTGCTGTATTCTTTGTTCAAACCTCTCAATGCAGCTTCAAAATATTCATCTTTCTAATAGTAGAGTTGTTAAAGCAGCATTTATTAATTTGTTTATCTTTACTAAATATTCTATTTTTCAAGATTCATGATTTTAGCTAAATCTTTAGATTATGCTCTTTGATCTGAATCTGATAGTAAAGTATTTTTATTTCTCAAATTTTATAGGCATAATTGTATTCAACAACTCTATTCGCAAAATTACTCTCCATAGTTGTTACTAGCCTTTAATTGAACTCATTTGCTCGACCTTCTTCATTGAATCCTAAAATATTCAGATTCGAACTGGACCGGATCATGTGTATCCCTGTTTGCTAGCATTGATTTCTTATCAAGATAACTCTAAAGCTGATTTGACTTGATGCATGTAAGAGTTTGACATTGAAATTATTTTCATCTAACTTCAACTAACTTAATGCTTGTTGGAAAATTTGCAAGTGAATTATGAATTGTTGAAATGGTTAAACTTGTTTGAGCATAAGGCCCGAAAGTTATTAAAATAACTAACAGAAAATAAAAAACTAACTATCAAGTATCAACCACTTGTGTGCTCATCTATACACCTAACAATAACAATATATCTAGTACAAACAAAAATAAAAGCAGCTAAATAGACACAATAATATTTGTTGAGCCGTTAATCGCATGCATGTGTATGCGTGTGTACTTGTATGTGTACTAGAAATTACAAATTTGGTGAAAATTCAGGTAATAGTCAACTTCACATAAAGTTGATAGTTAACAGCTATTAAATTATTTAAATGATTTTACTAAATTTTTATCTAACAACTATCAGTATCAACTTCAGATAAAGTTAACTGTACTTAAATTTTTACCCTCAAATTTGCTTTCAAATCATGATAATAAGAGGAAGGAATTAAGGCTAAAAATCAAAGGCAGGGAACATCTCGTTTCTCAAACCAAAGAAAAAAGTACACACAACGATACATATAACATAACGTATTCCAATAAATGGATTACAAAAGTAGAGATGAAAAATGGAGTCAAGCATCATTTTCATATCATTATTGGTATTTTATATATGATTCAATTTAGTTTTTAAATATTTTAAAAATATTTAATTTAATTAGTCCTTAAAATTTAATGGGACTAAGTTGAATAACATAATGTAATCCAGAGACTAAATTAAATACTTTGAAAATTCAAAAGTTAAATTGAATCATAATTGCAAAGTGTAAAAATCTTATATTAAGGATTAAGGATAAAATTAAACATTTACTACTATAAGAAATGATAACATGCTGGCGCAAATCAAAGTGGTACAAATTAAAAACATGAGAAGATGATCCTAAAGAATTGAATAAGAGCCTCCTCTGAGAAAGCGCCAAGGTCCAGTCCCTGTTCCCATCCTGCAAATTCAATAATTTTGTAATTAATAATAAATGTAATGCATATATATTATGCTTGTAATAAAAAAAAAATTGTAGAGTATAAAGTTTATAAATCTGAAGCAAAGCAGCAACAACAATAAAATAAAGAGTAATTACCCAAATCAGTCCCCAAAGATTTTAGAATAGGACATTTTAGTCCCTAAGAAAAATTAATACACAGATTAATCCCCAAGATTTTACTCCGGTAGATAAATTAGTCCCCAGTTCATTTTCTGGCAGAGTAATTACCCAGATTAGTCCCCAAAAATTTTAAAAACGGACATTTTAGTCCCCAAGAAAAACTAATGTACAAATTAATCCCCAACGTTTCTCTCTGTTAGACATAATAGTCCTCCGTTCAAAAATAAAATAAAATAATAATTATTATTAATTGCACAATAATATTGTACTATATTTTTTGTATTTTTTGGACAAAAATAATGATAAATTTATTCATTAAATTCTTATAATAATAATAATAATAATAAGGGGACTAAAATGTCCGTTTTTTAAATCTTTGGGGACTGATATGGATAATTACTTTGCCGGAAAATGAACCAGAGACTGATTTGTCTGTCAGAGTAAAACCTTGGGGATTGATCTATGTATTAATTTTCCTTGGGAACTAAAATGTCTAATTCTAAAATCCTCGAGGACTGATTTGGGTAATTACTCTAAAATAAAACAAGTTTTTTATAAAAGAAAAATAGGAACTTTATTTAATTGTATTTTTTTTCTATAATTTTAATATAAGAAATTTCAAAAGTAGAGTATCTTTTGTGATTGACAAATTTATTAATTTTTACCTCCAAATTCCAGCAAACATGCGGAGAGTAATATAGATGGCTAGTGCAATCCAGATCCCAATGAATTGTTTGAATTTGTAGAGAACAAATTCTGTAGAAATACTTACTATTGACACAAGCACCTGTACCAACAGTTTCACTTTAGGAGCGAAAAAAAAAACTAAATAAAATTGGGTAATAACAGTAAAAAAAAATTCAACTGTAGTTAACTTTACGTAAAATTAATAGTTAAAAATTGTTATTATATAAAGTTAACTGTACTTGAATTTTTACTTAATAATTATTATAAAATATGGCATCATAATCACGAAGAGAAAAAGAAAAAAAATTGAAGATATGGACTGTGAATAATAATTAAATTGGACTTGCCAAGGAGTATGCCGAATATGCAAAATCAGAAGCTCCATAGTTTACACCATCAAAGACGAAAGCCAATGTATTGATTGATTGAGTAGCAGCCACAAACTGGTTACATAAGTAGATCAAATTAGGAACCGAGTAAAATTGTAACTTAGAAAACATAACAACGTGAAAGGTAGTTAATTTTACTGATTTGGCATTATGTAATTGGATGCACGTGTAAAATTAATCGTGCATCAAAATTAAATTGTTTCAAAGAAATAGACATTAACGTGTATACCGAAGTGCCTAATCTGATGAGTTGCACAACTTGATGATTTTTGGAAAACAATCCAGCTCCAAAGTAAAGTCCAAAGGCAACAAGAAACGTGAGGAATAGTCCTAACACAAAACTCATCTGCAGTGTCCTGGTTGCTGAACTTGCTGCCTTCTTATAATCTTTCTCGGTAAAGGAACATGCTAGAATTGCCTGTCAATTATTGAAGAAGCATGGGGGAGAATTCTTTTGATTTATTTGGTACCATAATAATTAATACTTTTTATTTTGTGTACCTGAACAGCAACAGCCAAACCATCAGCAAGAAGGGATGAAGTTAACCAAACTTGTAAGCATGTCTGAAATGCTGCCATAGGAATTGGACCTAACCTAGATGCTAATGATGCTGCAAAAGTTGTACAAAAAGTCACAGCTACTACCCTCATCAACAACAGTCCTCCTGTACTTAAAAAACAAGCAGTAATGGTTAATCAATCAAACTAGTGTAATCTTTTAGTAAATGTCACCTTAAAATCACACCGCCTGCTTGCAAAGTTAAGAACATTACCATTTGTGAGAAATCGAAAAATCTGCAAATCCTTCAGCCTTGGAGGTAACAGATACACTTTTTTCGTTAATAAAAACAAGAGGCTCGTTGCCATCATGTACCTATAAAAGATCGTCATTTTTGTAAGATTTGAACAACTCAAATTTTAACGCATCAATAATGTTATATAACTAATAAAATTTATTATTTTTTGTGAATAATTAGTTAAATTTAAATTTTAAATTCTGTTCCAGCCCGACCCGACTAGTTCATTGTCCGACCCGTCCCCAGCAGCCGACCTAGCGGGCCTCATACGCCCGGATCGCGACCCGGACACCTGCCCCCTAGCAGCCAGCTATGCGACAGCTGGGAGAGGAAGCTTCCAGGAAAGAGACCTCTCCTGTGGGACCCGCCCTATTGACAGGGTATATATCGGGAAGGCCCTACCCCTCCCCCACGGTACGTCATTATCCTATATTTTCCTTGCCATCTGTGAAAAGCTCTGACTTGGGCGTCGGAGTGTCATTGCAGGTGGCTCCCCCTCCACATCGAAGCAGCTCGGGAGGTCGTTTACCCTCACGTCTCACTCACCAGACGCAGATCTAGGCCGATTCCCACCATCTCACTCGGAGAACACCCCCGACCCGTCCAATACACAAAGTACCGAACATTAGCGCCGTCTGTGGGGACTGGCATGAATGGACTTTCTGTTGGGTCCTGTGGAGGTGGATGACAGAGGCGAACCACACGGGGGATAGATGGCTCCCCGAACCGGTAGGGTAGCCTCTGTGGCTTCCTCCCGCAAACGTACAAGGTCCCCCCGCGACGACCCGAGCTCCCCTCGCGCTCTCAGGAGAGGTGCCCCTTTGGAGGAACAGGCAGTGACAACGCCAAAATAATACAGGAGCTGCGTCACAGGATGCAGAACCTGGAGCGCGAGCTGGCAAGCCGGGAGCGCTATCAACCAGCTCCGGGACGAGATCGCTCCCGATCTCCTCAAAGGAGAGGGAGAAGTCCCCGAAGAAGTCGTTCCAGATGTACCCCAAACCTCCGATCAGAATCGGAAAGCCAAGGGAAAAGCAGGGAGTTGCCAAGAAGACGGCGAGATCCCCTAATTTACACGCGACCTCCGACGAAACAAACCGCGGAGGAGAACCGAGAAGACAGCAGAGAAAGACCAAGGAGAATGCGACATCCGGTAATCATGGGGGCAACCCCTTTCCATCATTCTATCCTCGAGGTCCGGCTACCGAAGCACTTCGATAAGCCAACAAACATGAGGTATGATGGGACCCAAGACCCCCAAGAACATCTAACGGTCTTCGAAGCCAGGATGAATTTGGAAGGGGTAGGTAATGAAGTGAGGTGTCGCGCCTTCCCCGTGACCTTGGCAGGCCCGACAATACGTTGGTTCAACGCTCTCTCCCAAGGCTCCGTGACGACCTTCGCGGACATCACCCATGCCTTCCTAGCTCAGTTTACCACACGTATTGCTAAAGCGAAGCACCCGATCAACTTGCTTGGGGTGACACAAAGAAGCGGCGAACCGACCAGGAAGTACCTGGATAGGTTCATTGACGAGTGCTTGGAGATTGACGGCCTGACCAACTCGGTGGCCAGTTTATGCTTGACGAACGAGTTGCTGAAAGAGGATTTCAGGAAACACCTTACCACCAAGCCCGTTTTGACAATGCAAGAAATCCAAAATGTGGATATGGAGTATATTAACGACGAAGAGGTTAGCCAGGTCGTGGCAGCCAACAACCGGCAGCCCGCCTATAACCATGCTCGTCAACCCGATAACGGGAAAAGGCCTAGGGAGCACTCCAAGGACGGAGCTCCAGCTAAAACCTTCAAGTCGTTCCCCCGGGTAGGAAAGTTTACCAACTACACCCCCCTGGCAGCCTCAATTATCGAAGTCTACCAGCAGATTGCCGACAAAGACATCTTGTCATCGAATCCCCGACAACTCAAGGATAGAACTGGAGGGAACAAAAACCTCTACTGCGACTACCACAAGGGCTTCGGCCGCAAGACCCAAGATTGTTTCGACCTGAAAGATGCTCTGGAGCAGGCGATCCGGGAAGGCAAGTTGGCAGAGTTCTCTCACCTCATAAGAGAACCCAGGGGGCGGGATCGTGATCGATTTGGCGACGACAAGAGCCACGCCGTGAGACAGAGACAAGAACCTGAGGAGGAAAATGAGCGCGGCCTCACCATTGTGAACATTGTGGTCGGGAGAGATGTGGCTCCTAGGTCGAAGTCGGAATGCAGGAAGGATGCCAAGATCTTGGCAGTGTCATCATCTAATCCTGCGCCTTCCTCCAGGAGATTCCAGCCAATAGCATTCGGTCTAGAGGACCAATGGTTTGACGACATTCCGAAGAACCCTCCTATGGTGATCATAGCAAGAGTGGGGACCGGTCTGGTCAGGCGAATCCTCGTGGATACCGAAGCCGATTCGAACATCATGTTTCATAACTTGTTTGATGCTCTGAGCCTCCGGGATACCGACCTGAGGACCCACCAGCACGGTGTGGTTGGCGTAGGCGATAACTTTGTTAAACCTGATGGAATAGTCTTCCTGCCGATCTCCATAGGAGGAGGCCGAGAGAGGAGGTTGGTAATGGCGGAGTTCGTTGTTCTAAGGGCCTCCACGGCCTACAACCTCATCTTGGGTAGGAAAACAATCAATGAGTTCGAAACAGTAATTTGTACCAAGTTACTGGTGATGAAGTTTGTTTCTGATAATGGGTCGGTTAGATCTATTAGGGGAGATTTGGAAACAGCGGTTGCTTGCGACAACGCTAGTCTCTCCCTAAGAAAGAAGTCCAAAGAAGCATCCGGGGTCTTCCTAGCTGACCTAGACGCAAGAGTCGATGACAAACCCAGGCCAGAACCTGAAGGAGACCTCAAGAAGTTCAGGGTCAGCGACTCGGAAGGAAAGTTCACCTTCGTGAATAGGAACCTCCCTCATGACTTAAAAGAACCATTGGTGGAGATGATCCGAGCAAACGGTGACCTGTTCACCTGGACACCAGCTGACATACCGGGGATTGACCTCCAGTTCATGTCGCGCCACCTAGCTGTGAAGGCGGAAGCTAAGCCAGTGGCACAAAGGAGGAGGAAAATGTCCCAGAAAAGAGCTAACGAGGTGGCCAGACAAACGGCCAGCCTGCTAGAAGCAGGGTTCATCCGGGAACTGGACTATTCGACTTGGCTGTCGAATGTAGTCCTGGTTAAGAAAGCCAATGGAAAATGGAGAATGTGCGTAGACTATTCCGATCTCAACAAGGCGTGCCCCAATGATTCCTTCCCCCTCCATAATATTGATGCTCTTGTAGACGCGGCCGCGGGATACCAGTTTCTGAGTTTCATGGACGCATACTCTGGCTACAACCAGATACCGATGCACCGGCCAGACGAAGAGAAGACGGCGTTCATAACTCCAGGGTGTATGTACTGCTATAAGGTGATGTCATTTGGACTGAAGAATGCATGAGCTACATACCAAAGGCTGATGAACAAGGTATTTACCAATCTTATCGGCAAGACGGTGAAAGTGTACGTAGACGACATTCTGGTAAAGACCACCAAGGCCGAAGACCTCATCGGTGATCTAGAGACCGGGTTTGCATCACTTTGGCGGCACGACATGAGGCTTAACCTGCTCAAGTGCGTCTTCGCCATGGAAGCTGGAAAGTTCTTGGATTTTATGATAACACAAAGAGGAAGCCAACGCAGGGAAATGTAAAGCGATCCTGCGGATGACGAGCCCGAGATGTGTTAAAGATGTTCAAAGGCTGGCGGGAAGACTCATGGCGCTATCTCGGTTCCTCGACTCATCGGCCGCCAAAGCCCTTCTGTTCTTCAACTTGATGACAAAGGGAATAGTGTTCGAATGGACCCTGGCGTGCGAGAAAGCCTTCAATCACTTCAAGACCATCCTCTCAGCGCCCCCTATCCTCGGTAAGCCCAGAAGCAATGAGGCGCTATTCCTGTACTTGGCAGTAACTGAGGAAGCTTTGGCAACCATCCTGGTAAGAGAAGATGGGAAGATTCAGCAACCAGTCTACTTCGTGAGCAAGGCACTGCAGGGGCAGAGCTGAGGTACAGTAAGCTGGAAAATTGGCATATGCGCTCTTGACCTCCTCCCGTAGGTTGCGACAGTACTTCCTAGGACACCAAATAATCGTCAGGACAGATCAAGCGATCCGCCAAGTACTGCAAAAACCCAACCTGGCGGGCAGGATGATGACCTGGGCAATCGAACTCTCTCAGTATGACTTGCAGTACGAACCCAGACATGCAATCAAGGCCCAAGCCATGGGTGACTTCCTGGTAGAAGTAACGGGAAACCCTCCCGAGACACCGAGCACACGATGGAAGCTCCATGTGGATGGAGCCTCCAACCAAATGATCGGGGGAGCGGGAATCATCCTTAAGATCCCAATGGGAGTCGTATACGAACAGTCGATCAAGTTCGAGTTTCCGGTGTTCAACAATCAAGAAGAATATGAGTCCCTCATTGGCGGCCTAGTTCTGGCAAGAGAGGTCAGGGCCACCAGAGTGGAAGTATGCAACGACTCTCAGGTCGTCACATCACAGATTAATGGAACATACCGGGCCAGGGACTCGCTACTACAGAAATACTTGGAGAAGGTCAAAAAGCTGAGCGAGGAATTTGACGAGGTCACGGTACAGCACGTTCCAAGAGAAAGGAACATCCGAGCTGACCTCCTATCAAAGTTGGCAAGCACAAAGCCAGGAATGGGGAACCGATCTCTGATTCAAAGTTTAGTGAAGGAGCCAACGGTAACCCTACAAATAACACAGGCAACTGACCCTTCCTCCTGGGTGGATCCAATCATTGATTTCTTGGAAAGGGGTAAGCTCCCTGATAACGGCAAGACGGCGAAGGCACTAAGGAGAGAAGCTACCAAGTACACGACAATACAAGGCCAGCTATTCAAAAAAGGGCTGAACCAACCCCTATTGAAGTGCCTACGTAATCTGACCAGATGGACTACGTCTTACGCAAAGTCCACGAGAGATGTTGCGGCCATCACATCGGAGGAAAGGCCTTAGCCCGAAAGCTCGTTAGGGCCGGATACTATTGGCCCTCAATGATGTCGGATTCCAAAGAGTTCGTGAAGAAGTGCAGAAGGTGCCAGGAAAACGCCAATTTCCACAAAGCACCGACAGCTGAACTAAGCCTACTGATGGCCTCCCAACCGTTCTCCCAATGGGGTGTTGACCTGCGAGGACCCTTTCCAGTTGGGCCTGGGCAGGTCAAATACCTAATTGTCGCCATCGATTATTACACCAAGTGGGTGGAGGCCGAGCCATTGGCCAGTATATCATCGGCAAATTTCCGAAAGTTCATATGGAGGCAAGTAATAGCTAGATTCGGAATCCCAGAGGTCGTCATCTCGGAAAACGGGATGCAGTTTGCCGACAAAAAGTTTGGGGAGTTTCTCACCGATTTAGGGATAAAACAGAAGTTCTCATCTGTCGAACACCCCAAACTAACGGCCAAGTCGAAGCAGCAAACAAGGTCATCCTACAAGGCCTCAAAAAGTGACTCGACCAGAAGAAGGGAGCATGGGCAGACGAGCTAGCGTCGGTCCTCTGGTCCTATCGCACAACATAGCAGTCATCCACCGGGGAGACGCCCTTCTGACTCACTTACGGGGTTGACGCAATAATACCTGTAGAGATTGGGGAACCAAGCCCACGACTACTTTTGGGAGAAGTCAAAGAAGCCATAGAAAAGGACATGGTGGATGAGACTAGAGAGATGGCTCACTTGTCGGAAATGGCGTTGAAACAAAGGATGGCCCTGCGTTACAATGCCAAAGTACTAAAAAGAGATTTTGAGCCAAGCGATCTAGTCTTGCGACGCAACGACGTCGGACCCCCGGCACCAGGAGAAGGAAAGTTGGCGGCAAATTGCGAAGGTCCATATAAGGTAAAGGAAGTAGTCGGCAACGATGCTTACAAGCTGGAACGACTAGACGGCAGGGAAGTTCCCAGAACCTGGAACGTGAGAAACCTAAGAAGATTCTATTCCTAGAAGCCGAAGCACACCCAGCGAGTAGGCAGTCTGCCGGTTTTACCGGATTAGTAAGACTCGTATTACTCTATGTTTAGATTATTTGCCACTAGTTGTTTATTTGCAACTCGTCATGATATAATCGTCGTCTCCTTTTCCATTTCATATTTCAATATTATTCAAATTTTTCGAATTACTTTGCCAAGTAATGGGAACCAATTCCATAACAGCACGACACCCCGGGACTGATCACCCCGGGAGCCAAGTTTCGGACACTCATAAGAAGCCACGGTCTGGCTTTGTTAATTACCAACGAAACGGTAAACAATTACAAGCAAATAGTTAACTACCAATAAAATGGTAAACAAACACAACAAGCAAGTCGTTAGCTACCAGCAAAACGGCGAACAAACAATTTGCTAATTACCGACAAAACGGTAAACGAGTTTGATAAGACTACTCAAGTGTTCGAAGATCTACACAAATTACAAAAATCCAAACGATACAACAAGGGAGATTACATCATTTCTTCGGAATATCAACAATCTTGCCATCCTTAATGGTCTTGAAAACGCTAACGACTGAGGTGTCAAAGTCGGGAGCCAGAAGCTTCACTTGAGTCTTGATAGCCTCCTCAGTCGCCAAGATGGCACCCTTACCCTACTTCACGGTCTCTCTATACTTCTTCTTCAACTCAACAGTTTCAGCCTTGGCCGTGGTCACCGACGAAAGGGCCTCATAACGCTCCTTCTCTAGCTCTAACACCCGACCTTGAGCAGCGCTAAGCTTACTCTCGAGGGTAAGCTCCCTCTCGGTAAGCCACGCCACCGCCACGTCAGAAATCTTGACCTTATCCTCGGAAGCAGCCAACTGAGTCTACAGCAAATTCACCTCAACTTTGTACTTCTCATTGGAGCTGACATAGGATTGAAGCTTGTTTTCAAGATTCCGAGCTCCCACCAAGACAGGCTCTGCTTTCCTCACTATAGCGCCGGCCCGGAGCAAGGTGTGATACACCCACTTGGCTTGAGAAGCAAGGTCCCCATCAAGGAAGAAGTCCTCTGTGCCAGGTAAGAGATGGGAATCAATAAAGGTATTGGCATCAAGATTCTTCTCCATCATCATAAGAACACCCTCAGGGCTGGAGGACAGCTTCCTCTTCCTCGGGTTCTCAACGACGATGAGCTCAGGTCCTCCAACCTCCACCTCGACTTCTGGTCGAGGACTCGGACCAGAGTTGGTCCCAGCCACCTCCCCTTGCGTAGGCTGGGACTGGGCATCGGCCTCGGCAGCAGAAGGGTGAGGTACCTTGTTAGTACGGGTGGCGGAATCTTCATCGCTACACTTGAGCAAGAATTTGTTAAACAAGGAATCAAGTCCAACCTGCTCGCCAGCCATTGATACTGAAACAACGCACCAAAGCTCGTTAGTCGGTAAAACGGTAAAAAAAAGAGAAGCAAACAAAACAGCAACCAAATGACCACAGACCTATATAACTCCTAGCCATGTCTTGATCTCCCACGAGGATATGGGGGTTAACATGATTCTTGCCGAAGACCGCCAACAAGACGTCGGCAACCCTCTTGTTCTCGGGAGGTAACCCTTTGTACGTCACCTTAGTAAAGGCATTAGCTCCCGCCCCAAAACTCCAGTAGGTCGGGATGCAACGTTCCCCCTCCAACGTCAACCAAAAGGGATGCCGACCTTCAGTCGGGCGAACCTTGAAGTATTTATCCTTAAAACCGTGGTAGGAATCCTCAAACAGGCCAAAGATCCTCCGACCTTGGGCTGACCAGAAGGACATGAAGCCTTTTTTAGCCCTCCCCTCCTTAGAAGGGTTGTTCAAGCTAAAAAGAAATAAAAATACCTTGACGGAGGTCGGCAACTCTAAATATTGACAAACCATCTCGAAACAGCGGATAGAAGCCCAACTGTTCAGATGCAATTGAGATGGCACCACGTCACATCGGTTAAGCAGCGCCATTTGAAAGGGGGAAAAGGGGAGTCGGACCCCCAGGTTGGTGAACATCGCCTTATACACCCAGATCTAATCGGCTACTAGGGAGAGTGTAAGTTTAGATGGAATATCCGTTCCTGGTCGGTAGGAACGAAGGCCTCGTAGTTGTTTTCCTCGTCGCCTCCTTCGCAAAGGTACTCGGCTTGTCGGAACTCTCTAAGTTCCTCTAGGGTCATCTGGTTGGGGGTTTCCTTCACGTCCGAGGTCACCCAGGCATACCGATCGTAGGGTGCTCTCGCAACGGGAACCCGCGCGACAGGACATTGGGCCATACCTACAGTGGGGCACCACTCAGAGTCAGTCTAGGAGATTGGGAGATCGGGACTAACACACCAGAAACTACAGTTTTCCTATTCAATATCTACAATCAAGTAAGGGATAAATCTACAGCCAAAACGAAGCCTAAAAAAACCAAAAACCTGGAATGGTTACCCCCCGAATGTCTACCTAACCTAGGAACTAATCAAGCATGCAACCCATCAAGAGCATGGCACACACACAAAGCCAAAACAGAAGGAAAGCATACAACTACCAGATAAAATTAAAAGAACATGAATGGGAAAAATAGCTTACCAGAATAATGATAGTGATCGAGGAAAGCTAGAAAACCTTGGGAAAGTTTAGACGAAGCAGGGGATTCGCAGCAAGAAACTTTGGAAGAGATGAGAGAAAACGAGAGAGATATGATGATAATAGGGAAGTGGAAACGGAAATGAAAGGAAACTGAAAGGAAAACTGACGCGAAGGAAGCGCGAAAGACGAGGGCATAATGGACATTTCACGCAGGGTTCAAATCAGCCATCAAGAGCATTAAATGCTCGGTGCAAAGATCGAGGCGTCGCAGGACATTCTCTCGAAGCGATGAGCCTCACTCGCGCGTAGGGGGCACGCCCTCACCACAATTAACGGCACCCCGATCAAGCGACAACACATGAAGGAGAGCATAACGCGCTAACAACGGCGCTCACGGTCGTAGCTGGCGCGTTGGGGGAACTGTTCTGACCCGCCCCGACTGGTTCATTGTCCGACTCGACGCTAGCGGCCGACCTAGCGGGCCTCATACGCCCGGATCGTGACCCGGACACCTGCCCCCTGGCAGCCAGCTATGCGACAGCTGGGAGAGGAAGTTTCGAGGAAAGAGACCTCTCCTGTGGGACCCGTCCTACTGACAGGGTATATATGGGGAGGGCCCTACCCCTCCCCCACGGTACGTTACTATCCTATATTCTCCTTGCCATCTGTGAAAAGCTCTGACTTAGACGTCGGAGTGTCATTGCAGGTGGCTCCCCCCTCCACATCGAACCAGCTCGGGAGGTCGTTTACCCTCACGTCTCTCTCACCAGACTCATATCTAGGCCAATTCCCATCATCTCATCCGGAGAACACCCCCGACCCATCTACGCACGAAGTACCGAACAAATTCTAATAGTATAAAAATAAAGTATCTATTTAAAATATTGTAACTTTTTTACACTTCCTACTTAACATGATGTATATGCACAGAATCAAATTTAATCCTTTTAATATTATAATTTATAAACCTTAAACATTCTTACTTACTGGGAGATGACATGCGAAAATGCTGCGCCTCTGATGCCAAATTTCAATACAAAAATAAATAGCGGATCCAATGCCACATTCAAAGAATATCCCGCAACTGGAAAAAAAAAAGTCAACAAACAAATTAAAAACTATGAGATTCGATTTTGTTGTAATTTTATTGGATGATTGTGGTTTGTTTAAAGTGAAAGCAGAGAGCAACATACGAATGACATATAAAGGAGTAGTTGTGTCCTTGAAGCCGCGAAAGATGCCTTGTATCGCCAATGAGAGAAGATAAGCAGGAGCCCCAATACATCTCAGCTTCAGGTACTTCTCTGCTGGATCTCTCATAGGAGAATCCTAAACAAACAACTCACAGTTTTAATATATTATAGATCAGTTTTTAGATTTGATTATTTTATTATGATAAATTTAATTATTTTAGCATACAATAACAAACATGCGCTTGATATTGCGTCGGATTTATCGTTGGTCTTTATCGATGATTTTAACGTCAAATTTTCTAACAATTACGGCCTAAATTCATCGAGGAATAAATTTTACAGTCAAATTTCGACTTCTATCAAAATATTCGACGATAATTAGTGACGCAAATTTTATTTAAATTGGTGCGTATATTACTGTCAAATTTTTCAACGAAATAATCCAATAATAACATTATTTATTAAAATACACCGTTTAGTATATAATTAAAAAAGTATATAATTTAATTGGTATAAATATGTATAAATATATAGTAATTGGTTTAGTTATTAA
>NC_029792.2:119885324-119889646 GCF_000816755.2 Arachis ipaensis
TTATTTTTCTTAATTTTAGTAATTTTGATTTTGATAAAAATAAATAAATATTTTACTAAATACACAAGATTAAAAGATCATTTATTTTTTCTTATTAATAAGAAAACATATTTTCTGACGGGAAATAGGTCCATTGAATCACAAACAAGAGTTCATTATAATTAAAAAAAAAAAATTGACGGTAGCCTTAGTTTGTTTAGACGCACTACAAGGAATACAGGAATTAATGGCAGTTTTTCATTATTTGCGGCGGTTTTAAATCATTGCAAAACTCAATTCTAGATGTTCATGAACCGTCTTGGTTTATGGTGTGGGCAATAAATTTTGCAGCGATTTTCAGCAACTGCTGATATAACCGTCGCTAATAAGATAATTGATTTTGCAGGACTGTAATTTTTTTTTCTAGTTTTTTTTTTCTAAATACCATTCTAATGGATGCTTTTAATAAAAATTACAATGGTTTTAATCCGCCGCAATTTCTACATATTAAAAAAAAAACAACTGCTAAACTATTAGATATGGTACCATTTTTATAGCACTAAATAGATAAAATTATAATAATTGAAAAAAAAAACTAATTGATAACACCAATAAAAAAACAATTTAATTGTAATAAAGAGAAAGCAGAGACCGCAATAGAAGAAACATCTCTTTTTTAAAATGAATATATAATAGATACTATTTATCTTTTTATTTATTAAATATTTATAATACTAATAACGCACGATTATGAGATTATTAATTAAAATGTAACATTTTTAAAAAAAATAATAATAAATATCCATAACCTAAAATAGCAGTGTTGTAAATAAAATGAAAAACTTACAAGTTTGAGACCCATGATAGCTAAAAGAGGTTTGGCTGCAAAAATAAGGATTGAAGCTTGAAGGAGGCCAAGGATTGTGCCAAATAGCAGTGCTGTTGATGCTGAAGCAATATTTCTCTTCTTCTTTCCAACTTTCTCTGCTTCAATCTTATTCTTACTTCTATTAGCTGATGAAAACTTGTTCAATTTGCCATCTTCTGGAACTCAATTATAGTTAAATTTTATGAGTATAAAATTTCATTAAAAAAATAAACTAGTCTTTAACAAAATAAATATATAGTTTAATTTTGATGCATTGACAGTGTAAAATAATTTATACCGTTGTCGTTTAATCACATTTTTTTTTTGGATGATTATTTACAATATCAATGTAAAAAATAATTATCTTTTACTCACACAAAAAATATAATTAAATATACGTATAAAACTGCTTTACACTGATCGTATATCAAAATTAAATTCTTAAATAAAATGAAAAATATTGGCTTGTTTTTTATGATGGTTGGTTTTTTTGTGATATCTGTTTGGGCCCAAATTTCAAAAAAAAAGGAGTGAAACTGCTTAAAATTACCGTGTCATTAGCATAGTCACCGCTCCCTAAGTTTGGACTCGTGCAGTCAACATTTTTATTCAACCTACTACGTGTCGCTTGATTACAGGCTAACTTAGAATAGCCACGCTAGTCACCGATTCTAACTAGTCACCACAGACAGCACCTATATATATATATATCATTGTTATTATAGAATATATCAAGGATTAATTTATATTTTTATTTTTTAAAAAGAATATATAATCATTTAAAATGCTAGAGACCAACTTGTTAGGGTTTTGTTTTGTTTATTTTTTAAGGTTATGTAAAAATCAACAAAAATATTTAAAATTCATTCTAAAATAAATGAATAGATAATTCAAATACTTTGTTATGATCATACATTAAACTCTTGCTTAAATATTGAGATACCTTACTTGCAGTACTAAACCCCAATTACAACAACAATTTAAAAGCATGGTTAATTAGAATTAGACATAGAAAAAGGAACTATACCTTGTCCATTATTATTATTATTATTTCCGTCAAAGTTCACAATAGCATGTTTTTCCACATTCTCATCATCAGCTGCTGATCCATTATTATTGTTGGTAGCCAAAAACTCTTTTGGAGATTTATTATTAGAAATGTGTTGTACTATTGTACCTTTCTCAACATCCTCAATGAACTCCTTCTCTAATGCTTTGATGTTAAGATTTTCAATGGTATCTTCCTCGGCCACAAAGGAAGTTGTGATACTAACAAGAGGGAATATGGTGATCCTCGAAGCTTGATTCAGTAAGGCGATCGCCACTCCGGCCGCCGCAAGCTCCACCGGTCCTACGCATCAAAAGAAATAGCTTCAATTCAAAGTTTAAAATAATCAAACTATTTAAAAATAATTGGTCAATACATTATTACATGCATATAATAAAATTCAAACAACGACATTTATTTAAGAAAAAGTATATGGAACGAGCTTCTAATCAGTCAAGAATTAAACAACTCAATTATTTATAATTATCTTATTTAATTTTATTCATTTATAATTTAAAATATTTGTTATTAATGGGTTTTAACGCCAAAATCAGGTTTAAAGGGATACGTTCCTTCACTCTCGATGGAAATCACGGGATACCTTCCTAGTCTTCACTCACTCTCTCTCTCTCGTCAACCCTCGGTGAATCCTTTGCTCTCATCCAAATAGCAAGTACCAACCTTCTTCATCCAAGACATTTTTACGGCGCTCCCTTGTCGGTTATCCTCGGTCGTTAACGTCATTAGCGGTGCAGCAATTGATTATGGTGCAAGTGTTTTTCAAAAATTGGTGCAATAATTCACTCTTCTTCCTATTTGAGTGTCTAATGATGAAGTTTTCCTGTAACTCTTATCAGGATTTGGATTTTTTTTTCTTATGTTTTGTATGTTTTTTTCTTAAAATTTGGATGATTCTTTTTTATTAGTTTTGGATTTTTTTTTCTTATGTTTTGTATGTTTTTTTCTTAAGATTTAGATGATTCTTTATCTTATATTTTGGTATTTTTTTTTTAGAGTTTGAACGTCTTTTTAAAAAGAGAAATTAGAATTTACGTGATAAATGGTAAAAGATAAATTAGACTAAGAAGAGGTAATTAATAATCATTAATTAATGACAATTAATGAATATAGAATGCAATTTAAAAATCTTTGTTAATTTGTTGTTGGCTATACTTCTCTTAATTTCCTAACTTCTTTATTTAAACAGACAAATAAAATAATAATCGCTCGACTAATGTTAGTTATTTATTAGTTGTGATATAGCAAATAAAATTATTATTATGTTAATATTTCTGTGATAGAAGCTTATAGGCTAGTTAAATACCCATTATCGAACAATCTTAGACTTAGATAGTACCTAATAATATGGGAAAAAAACAAAATTTCCTATATAGAATTCTCACATATATGCAGAGAAATTCAAACTCATGTTTTTATAGGGTATATACGAGTCTCGATTGAATTTAATTTTGATATATTAACAGTATAAAACGTAATCATACAATAATATCTATTCTTTTGAATAATTATTTATGTGGTAAATATATAAATAAAGTAGTTATTTTTGTTGATATGATATTATATAAATGAATGTATGTATAAAATTAACGAAATGTATTTAATTTTATGTTACTGCATAGATCAGGCTTATAAATTATTTCGGTTTTATCCATTAAAAAAATTTGTAATGCTTGACAAATTTTTTTAACTTGTCAAGTTTCAAATTTTTAATTTTCACAAATTTTACAAACAGAGTAAAGTATTGTTTTAGTCCCTAATGTTTGAAGTGAATTCTATTTTAATCACTCACTAACAATTAATAGAATTGATGTACTGTTAATAATATTTTTATTAAATCTATATTTGTTCAACCTCATTCTTCTACCTTTACTCTCTCAACAAGCTCAAATCTCATTCTCATATCCCTTTCTCTTCTCTATTTTACACTATTAATTCTTTAAGAGGGGTTTGAGAATGAAGAAGAAGGGAGTTTTAACATAAGCATTATTAATAATACATCAATTTTGTTAAATATTAATAAAAAATTTGACAGTGAAATAATATTGATGTAATTTTAAACGTTTTGAAATAAAAATAAAACGATTTTTTTAAACGTTTTGAAATAAAAATAAAACGATTAAAATGTTAGAGACCAAAAGAAAATTCATTGAAAAACAAAATAATATTTTACCTAAAAAATAAATTCATGAGCCTATTTTTTTTTTTTCGATGAACAAAGTAAGAACTTATACTGAAAAGTCCTACCCGTTACATCAGTTCTCATTTACATTATTCTAATAATGTTGTATATGGAAGTTCAGCAGCTTTTATCTTTTGAATGGCCAAAAAAATTTCTTTAAAAAAAAAATTAGAGATTGAATTTTGTTTTTTTGTTATATATTTTTTAAATTATTATCTAAGTATTTT
>NC_029792.2:119889657-119890625 GCF_000816755.2 Arachis ipaensis
CAATTCAGATATCAATTTTAAAATAATCAACAGCGTAATTATTATTGCACATTGAGACAAGTAAATAATAGGATTTTTTATTTAAATAAATTAAAAAATATTTTATTTATTAAAATAAATAATTTTAAAAATTATTACAAAAATATGTAATAAGATGATATATCTCGTTTACCGTGTAAACGAGATAAGACCGTGCGAATGACACGTATATATCTCGTAGTAATTTCTTAAGCTGTTAATTTATTACGTGTATTAATTATGTGTATTAATTACGTGTATACATGTGTCACAAGCACAGTATTATCTCATTTACTGTGCAAACAAGATACGAAATAAGTTATGTACGTATTTTTGTAATAATTTTTAAATTTATTTATTTCAATAAATAAAATATTTTTTAATTTATCTAAATTAAAAATCCCAATATCTTAATTTTTCTAGTTAGTAGTATATTTTTTTTATAGTAATATATTTTTTCCATATAGTACAATATAGTACACCTCCTATAAAGCACCCCAATGCATCACTAGCTTCAAACCAAATTTTATTTTGTTTGATTTGATGTTTTGGTTTTTTATTATTAATTGTGAAAAGTTGGTAAGATGAACAAAAATTATAGATGCATGTGGGAGATAATAAGTTAGGAAGATTTTCAAGTGTACTATTATACTGGTCAGTTATTTTTAATCGTTGATTTTAATTATAAAAATATATATAATATATATATAATTAAGATCAACGGTTAAAAATCACTGATACACCGATATGACGGTACACTTTAAAATTTTCTAATAAGTTAAGCAAAATGTTAAGAAAATAGGAGAGCACTACAATGAAACCACCATTTATAATGGAGGAGTAATAACAGATTCAATTAACAAATTTACTCGTGAGAGTCTTTGTTTACGTATGATCTAAAAATTTTAAAATTTTTTAGAAGTTTTATATTTTTATAAATAATAATAAAT
>NC_029792.2:119891172-119891666 GCF_000816755.2 Arachis ipaensis
ATAAATTTTATAAGTTGAGATGTTAAATCGATCAAATTTAGGGAGTAGATCTTTTTCTGTGGAAAAAAAATTGGATAGTATCCAGTAAAAAATCTTATTTTTTATTGCTCTCTTTTTCATTTATTTCTGGTCCCACTTGTAGAATTAAAGATGAGAGATCACACTTTATTCTCTCCAATAACAAAAAAAAAATTGAAAAGGATCCATTTCTTCAAATTTATGTTATCAGATCTAAATCAAAATGATCAGTTTGACTGAAAAATGGATGAATTGAACTCTAATCAATTTGGTTAAATATTTAAACGGTATCATTTCTACAATTAAATTGGTCAAACTTTGTCAAACTAAATTTAATTAACTATAGACCAATTGGACTGACAGGTCATTAAAGCGCTTGAGGCCGACGTCAACATCCAAGTCATATATAATGTGTAAAAACTAAAAAAAGGAAAAAAATATAATTTTATTAACCACAAAATATTTTCTATTTTTTT
>NC_029792.2:119891827-119902792 GCF_000816755.2 Arachis ipaensis
TCTTTGGATTTAATTTTTAATATACAAGAGTACATAGGAATAAGTCGTATTTTATTTTTAGAAAATAATTATTTTTTTAATTTATAATTAAAAAATCTTGTTAAATATGACTTATTCCGGTGTACCTGTGTATTTTTGGAAACAATAATAAAGGTTGTCATTGTTAAATATAACTTGTTCTCTTAATTTATAATTAAAAAAAATCTTTGAAAAAGTCATGCTTAGTGTATTTTTGTTTATTCTTATATACTATTTGTAGATCTATATATTCTTTTAGAGACGATGACATGAATTAAAAAGGTGTATTTTAAAAATTTTAAAGGAGAGTTCGGAGAGAGAGAGGGTACCGCGAACTCTATATATAATTTTTATAGAGTTTACCGTGGGATACGGCGAACTTGCTGATTTTTTGCCCAAATACAAAAAAAAAATCGTATTTGAAGAATTAAAATCCAAAAATCTTGTTTAGAGAAATAATAAATTTTTTTATTTTATTTTAAAAAAATACCAACCATTTTATGTATGATTATAATATTTTCATTTTATGGGAGAGTAAATGAAATATAATGTAACCATCATATAAAATTCTACTCAACATGATGCATGATATTAATATGATAACAATGACATATGTGCGTCTAATAGTATACCTTGCATCTTTAAAGAAAACGAAGATAGGTAGCTTAAGCTTTTTGTTGATTGAGTTGTTGGAAATTCCATTATTATTATTGTTATTGTTATTCTCTTCCATGATATTATTTGTAAATCTCAATCAACAAAAAGAGAATGGTTCTGGAAGACCCCAAAGCAAAGCCTCCAGTCCTCCACCACAATCACCTGAATGTGAGTTCAGAGACATGTCAGTGTCTTTTACCACAAAAACAAAGGAAAAAAATATACATGAAATATATGAGAAATAATGTTTATATGTTGTAACTCATTTTTGTGGTATTTTTTTATATGCAAAAAAAAATATTAGTATTTTTTGTTAAAAATGAGATTATTTGATGTAATTATAATTGGATAGATTTTACAGGTAGAGAATTAATACGCAAAGTGCGTATTGGACACATGTCATCATTTTAGCAACATACATGGTGTATGTTAGACACGTGTTAACATCCAGACAATACGTAAAATGCGTGTTGAACACCTTTTTTTATACATCCACAATACTGTAATATATTTTAAATATTAATATTCAAATAAAATACTATTTTTATCTCCATATTAAAAATAATTTTTATATTTTTGTGTATTCTTTTTTTTAGGATTCATTATATTTTGCACTTGTAGGAATAAGTGTGGCCTTATTCAAAATGCTGGTTATATACTTCATCCAATAGTGACAAGGTGAAGAGACTTATTCTTATTTTGAAGAATAAGAAAAAACAGAAAGTAAAAATAACAAAAGAAACAGAATTTTATTGTTTTTAGTATATTTTTTATTTCATAAAATTTTAAAATTAAAAAACACTGAAAACACCAAGGGATTATATATTTAGTTTATGAAAATATGTTTTGTTTTCATTTTATGTATTTTGCGAATTTTGTAAACAAGAGTGTAGTAGTGAAAATAGTCAAATTCTATCTATCTATGTTTATTGCTTAGTTTTTTATTCTTAAAAAAAATAAAAAACATAAAATAGTGAAATAAAGAAAAACTCTTTTACAAAGCAACAAAACCCTATATATTTGTAGATTTGCTTACCTTTCCTGCATGAAAGGTCACTGAGGAAGTGATGTATTTATAGGAGTTGGAGCATATAGCATGTAGTGGAAGATCTGAAATAAATTAATATTATTAAACCTAAATATTACTCGTGAATCATGATAGTTTTTGATAGCAAGAAGTAATAGACAAAAGGGTAGCATGAATTTTGTCATGTTTATATAGTTTGTAAGTCTTCTCATCCTCATCATCTATTCTACTATATAAAAATTAGGTTTTTATATAGAGCTGACCTGTTAATTTTATAAAGTAAATCAATTATAACTAATTAATGATATCAATTAATAAATTTGATTAAACATTCAAATCTCACAATTAATTATATCAATTAATTAATTTAGTTAATTATTTAATTTGATTTGATTGGAGTAAATATCAAATTATTTTAATAAATAATAAATATAATAACAAAATACATGAATTAATTTAATTATTTTATTTTTTTCAATGTCATTTATTTATACGAAATCATAATGTATTTTTTATAATTTGCTTTTTTTTAATCTTATTTTTAATTATTTATTTAACTTTTACTCCTAATGTGTTTATTATATTTCACTTTGTTTTAAATTCAATTTCATAATTATCTTTCAATTGTGTTAAATTAAACTGTTTCTTTCAAAAATACTTAAATATATTATCTATTACAAATAATTATTATAATAAACAAACAAATATAAATTGAATATATAATTTAATTTTAATTTAACTTAAAAATTAAATGAATTATCAAAAAAATCAACAAAATTTGTTTTTAATTTTTCTATAATTTTATTTAATGGTAAAAATCTCTCTATTGTTACTAACATCATTGATACAAAAAAAAGTATAAGTTTCTATCAAATAAAATAAAATACATATAAGATAAGTAGCATATATGTAATTCTATTATTAATCATAGACTATAGACAAATTTCTAAAAACAAAATCTTATGAATCAACCAGTAATTTTTTAATATTTTTTTTTAAGTTATCCAAACTTATCAATATTTTATAATATGATTTTACAAGTTATAATATGTGATATTATCCATTGTTATATATATGAAAAATGTGACTCATTTAGTGATTAACCACTTATTTTCGATTAATATTGTTATAATAAGGATACATGTGACTTTATGAGAATGATATAGCTTGAACTTTGGTTATCTAGAAATTTACTGAGTGGTTAGAGTAGTTTACGTCACGAACCAACAAATGCTAACAATTGGAATGATAAAAAAGAGGGTTAAGTACTGAAATCGTCCTTAAGGTAAGTGGCGAAAATCAAATTCGTCCCCGACGTTTTTTTGCTATTAAAATCATCCCGAACGTTCAGAAACACTTTAAAATCATCCTTTCCCGAATTTTTGGACAAAAATACCCTTGACTATTAATAAAAATAAAAAAAAACCCTACCCCCACCCTCACCCATCAGCATCTCAAAATCCGTCGGTAACCAAAAATCCGTCTGTAATAAAGACTAAATCTGTCTGTAAATCTGTCTGTATTAATCAATTTTCTAGTTGTGTTGTATATATATATATATATATATTTCTTAAATTTGGTAATCCTAATTTCTGTCTCCAATTTAAACTCTTTTTTTTCTTTCTAAACTCATCCTTAGCTTTGATTTTGTATCTACTCTTTCTCTAACTCACTTTCTCTACCTCTTAAGTTCGTCATTATGTTGCTCAGTCTCGCTCTAAAATATTGTATTATGTTATGATATTGGAAGATATTTTTATATTTTTTTAAAATTTTATTTTTTATAATGAATATATTATGAGTTGTGTTGAATTATATTGAATTGATTATTTTATGATTATTGTATTATAGTTTTTTTGTTATTTTTTTCAAAAATTTTCAAAGAATATCTATAAATAATCGTGGGTATCTGCATTCGCTAAGAAGATAATTAAATAGGGAGACTTGCGATGAAGATGGAGAGCGAACATGGGATATTTTTTTTTTAAACCGGAGCGAAAGGACGGAAAAAGGGGTTCACCGCTGTGCCCATACGGGTATCTATTACTATATCTAACTAACAACGAAAATTCAATTTGAGCCGATTTGAGATAGGACACGTGAACTTTATCAGCATTGAGTTTTAAGACAATGAACCTAATTCAAATTTAGGATCCTAACAATAGACTTAGGTTAATCTTACTCACTTGAGTTAATATTTGAGTCATTACTATAATAAATACTATACTATTAAATATGATTATATTTAGTATATATAAAAGTTAGGTATACTTACAATAGATTTTATAATCAAACTAAAAGAATTTTAATTATCTTTTTTTTTAATTTTAAATATTATTTACTATCTTATTGAAAAAGTGAATAATATAATAATAATCACTCACATAATTAAAATAGATCATCCTAATATATACATGACACTACATATATCAAGAATTATTATATGTGATAAATTATTTCTTTATTTTTCTAAAGATAATTTATATGTAAATTAACTAATCTTTATAACATACGATCTATTGCATAATTTTTCTCTTCTTAATATGGATAAATTGATGAATTTAATATATAAAATATAATTTATATTATTTAACATACGAAATAAGTAACTTAAATTTTGTACATCATATTATAAAATAGTGTAATCATTCATTTTTTTAATGGTAATTATTGTCAAATAAAATAATATAAAAATAGAGAAAAATATATTTACCAATCTAGGAATAATAATTTATTTTTCAATAGAGTAAATTATATATTGAATAACAAAAGTTATTATAGTTTATTTTTACACAAACTAATATATTCAACGACAATATTTTGGTAATATTACCAAAAGATATTAATCAATCTAATAGCTTTTGTAATGATATAAGTGTATAAGTTTAGAAGCTTAAAAATCATGTCATAAAATGTAAAATTTTAACCGGTAACAACGATGATCATATTGTTTGACTTCCTGAATGAATATGATACCAATAAATAAAATTGTCACAGTTAAATTTCAACAAAGACAAATCTCCATAAGTATTACTATCATCAATGAGAATTGTTCTACTTTCAAGATAAATACTATTTTCTTTTATTGTATTTTCCAACTCGGCAGGTCGAGAACTAATCATCCACGGATTGAAGGTCTATTTATTAAGGGTCTGCCGTTAGCCAATAAGTTGTTACATACACAAAGCGGGATTCGAAACTCTAATACTTACTTAGATAGACGAGTGAAATAACCACTTAATCAATTCAAATCAGTTAAGACAAATACTAATTATTTTTAATATTTTTAACATTAAAAATAATTAAACTTTAATTTTAATTATAAATTTGTAAAATATTTATAATAATTATTATTATACATATTTTTTGTTTAATCTCCTTTAATAAAAAATTTATATATTTTTATTAATTATCCCGTACAATATACGAAAACATACACTAGTTCATTTCTAAAGTTCAAGATGTCGTTTTCTAATAACTAAAATCATTTATTTTATGATGGTATGGATGTTAATATTATAGAGTTAAGCCCCACTTTGGTCCCTGAGATTGACGAGTTGCACTGATTTAGTCCTTCAGATCCTAATTGCACTAAATTAGTCCCCCGGATTCAAAAAAATGCACCACGTTAGTCCTTACCCTATTAATTATTCCGTCACCACGTTAGTGACATGGCCAAAAATTGCCACGATGGACACTAGGAAATGGCGTCGTTTCTAAATTGGCGCTAAAAAAACCCTTTGAGCGACGTCGTTATTATGCGATGGAAAATAAAACGTTGGCCTCTCCCTCTTTTGTCTCCACTGTTCGTCTTCAACCCCTCCATGAGTGACGCAGAGGAAAAACGTCTCTCTTCCGTTACTCACTGAAAATAGGAACGAGTAACTGCAATAGGATTTCGGAGACTGCTGGATCACGAGTGAACACTGTACAGTTGTTTGAGGAGGTACTTTGCTGCTACAAGGAGCTTCTGTTCCGTCACCGAGGTTAGTGAAGATTTTAAAATTTTATTTTTTCAAATTTTAGGGAATGCATTGATGGTTGTTGATCATAGTTTATTGCTTTGTATATTATTTTTTCCTAAGGTTCGTAGTGGAATTTGGGCTAGGGTTTTAATACAAAGTCTGAGTTCAGAGAGGCAGTGAGAGAGTTTACAATTCAAGAAGGTAGGCGGATTCAGTTTATTAAGAATGATGCTGTGAGATGTAAGGCTGTCTGTAAGGCTGAGGAGTACAAGTGGGTGGTATATGCCTCACGAGATCACGAGGAGACATGTTGGCAAATAAAAACCTTCAATGACGACCACACATGTGCTAGAGAGGCTACCAACCGAGCTACAAATAGGAACTGGTTGACTAGCAAGTTAGTGAAGAAGGTTAGGAAATATCCTAACTTCAGACAATGTGAGGCAGCTGTCTACTTCAAGTCCAAGTGTGATCTGGTGTTAAATAGGAATTAAATTTTTAGAGCCTTGGCAGACGCTAGAGCTGTGGTGTATGGAGATGAGAAGGCCCAGTATGCAATGGTAAGGGACTATAGAAAAACCTTATTGAAGTGTAATCCGAGTTCAACAGTTAGAATAGGAACCATCCCCCAACCAGATGGAGAGGTGATCTTTCAGAGGATGTATGTATGTCTTAGTGGGTGCAAGAATGGTTTTAAGGCAGGGTGTAGGCGACTGATTGGTTTAGATGGTGCATTCCTTAAAACACAAACTGGAGGCCAGATTCTATCCGCTGTGGGTCATGACACAAATAATCACATCTATGTTATAGCATGGACAATTGTGGATGTCGAGAACACGAAGAACTGGAGGTGGTTTCTGGAGCTACTCCATGAGAACCTCGGAGACTATAAAGAAAACAAATGGTGCTTCATGAGCGACATGCAGAAGGTAAACATAAATTGCTAGTGCATGCCCTTTCATAGTATACTCTATTATTAGAACAGTTTTTATGGTGTAGCCTATTGCTAGTTAATGTAAGTTCTTTGAGTATTATGTGTCCACATGATGGTCTGAATAGCTGTGAACTGACTGATTATACTGTTTGTGTATAGTATGCTTTATTGGTAATATGACTTAGGGACTATTATGTATCACGATTTGTAACTTAGGGACTATTATATATCACGAATTGTATCTGATTCACATGCAGGGTCTGCTTTCTGCAGTCCAGGAGGTAATGCCTCATGTCCACCATAGGTTCTGCGTGTGGCACTTATGGAGAAATTTTAACAAGCAGTGGAAGGATTTAGAGTTAAGGGGTTTACTTTGGGAATGCGCACGATCAACAACTTATCAAGATTTCTCTGACAATATGAAGAAGATTAAGAAAATTAATGAAGAGGTGTGGAATTACCTGAACAAGTGGCCTATGGAGTCCTGGACAAAGTCAGCATTTAGTCATAATCCTAAACTGGATAATATCTGCAATAACGCTTGCGAGGTCTTTAATGCAAGAATTAAGGAAGCAAGGGCCAAGCCAATCATCACGCTACTTGAGGAGGTCAGAATGTTTGTCATGAGAACAATCACTAAAAGCAAAGTTAAGTTAGCCAACCATGTGGGAAAGCTACCACCAGTGGTTCAAAGTAGGTTGGACAAGATCAGGAAGGAGACTAAAAGTTGGATGCCAATCTGTACAAGGGATGATGAGTATGAGAAGTTTGAAGTTCATGGTCATCCAACTAACATGGTAGTGGATCTGGGTAAGCGACTCTGCACATGTCAATTTTGGATGCTAACAGGTAATTAAATACTTTATTAACCAAGAGACCTGTGTTAAATACTTTAATGACACATTACTTTGTTAATTACTTCAGGAATGGCCTGTGTGCATGCGTGTGCAGCCCTCGCAAGGGTGAATAAGAGACCTGAAGATTTCTTTCATAAGTGGCTCACCATGGATGCATATAGAGACACTTATGCACATTATATAAATCCATTGCCTGAACAATCTCTTTGGAAAAAATCTGACCAGAATAGACCACAAGCTCCAAAGAAAAAGAAGAAGCCAGGACCACTAACAAAGAAAAGGAGAAAGGATGCAGATGAGGGTAATGAGGGAAGCAAGAAATCTAAGGTAACTGGGACTCTAAAGAGACAACTAAAATCATTTACTTGCAAATACTGTCTACAAAAGAGGCACACAAAGAGGGGTTGTCCAAAAAAGAGAGCAGCTGATGTTGCTCAAGCTCTTGCTGATGCAGCTACAGCTGCCGCTAAGACAAAGCCCACTGAACAAGCACCTACTTAAGCTCCTCCAGATGCACCTGCTCAGGCTCCTCCAGAAGCACCTTCTCAAGCTGCTCCAGAAGCCCCTGCTCAGCCACCTGCACCAGTTGAGATCGACCTCTCCCAGCCAAACTACTCCGATGCACAACAGTTCCAACATAGTAAAGAGGTAGTTGCATTTAGTTTCACAACTCATACTCAAAATTGTTGTCCACGTTCAACTGAAGTATCTGATAGTAAAAGAGAAATATAGAGTAAAAGGAATATTGAACCTGATAGAGAGTTGAAATAATAAGGAATCCTAATTCCTTTAAGAGGAATCCTAATCCTAAAACCTAAAAGAGAGGAGAGAACCTCTCTCTCTAAAAACTACATCTAAACTATGAAAAGTGAATAATTCAATGCATGTTAATGAATGGATGCATTCCCCCACTTTATAACCTCTAATCTGTGTTTTCTGGACTTGGATTTGGGCCAAAAAGGGTTTCAGAAACCGCTGGAGGCGTTTTCTGCAGTTTCTGGTGCGTGGCGTCTGTCACGTATCCGCGTGGGTCACGCGGTCGCGTCATCTGGGAGTTTTCCTTATCACGCGTCTGCGTCAGTCACGCGTTCGCGTCGCTGCCTTTTCGCGCTAGGCACGCGGCCATGTGGTCCATGCGCTCGTGTCGCTGCCCTTTTCTTCAAAACTCCATTTTGTGCTTTCCTTCCATTTTTGTATATTTCCTTTCCATCCTTTAAGTCATTTCTGCCCTATAAGGCCTGAAAGTACTCAACACACAGATCACGGCATCGAATGGTAATAAAGGGTAATTAAAATTGATAATTTTTAAGCATAGGAAACATATTTTTCACATACATCACATAATAAGGAAGGGAAAGTAAAACCATGCAATTTACATGAATAAGTGAGTGAATGATTGAACAAATCACCTAAATTGAGCACAAAATACATCATAAAATATGGGTTTATCAACCCACACCCACACCACTGCGGAATACCTGATGCTCTACTTCGACTGGAACTCCTTGTGTTGGACCGCATGGAACTCTGGCTCCCACTTGCAATCATGATGGTAAACTCGGAAGGGAGCAAGAGACGAAGAACCAGAGAGAAATGGGAAGAAGAAGAAGATGATGGGGTCACAGGATGCACTTAGGATTTAAAAGGGGATAAGAACTAAATTAGAGCAAATCAAACTTTAAGCCACATCATATAACCGTTAGTGTGTCCAGCGTGGCAATATTTGGCCACATCACTAACGGCGTCAGTCCTCCGGTGATGGAAAATAGGGTAAGGACTAACGTGGTGCATTTTTTCGAATCTGGGGGACTAATTTAGTGCAATCGAGATCTGAAGGACTAAATCGATGCAACTCGTCAATCTCAGGGACCAAAGTGGGGCTTAACTCTAATATTATGACTTATGTGATTAATTTGCTCTTGTCATAGTCTTCAACAGCACCTTTTAACTTAATAGATTTTTTCATTCAATTTTTTTTAAAGATAGAAGTGAGACTCGAATTCGTTATCTATATCTGAATATGTAAAAATTATGCCATTTGAATTATAATTCGTTGATAGATTTTTTATTCAATTATTTAAATTAAAACTAATAAAATAATATTGTTAACTTAGGGTGTGTTTGGTTTAGCATTAAAAAGAAGAGAAACATGTTTGAGTGCATTGAACGCTTCTTCTTCTTGTTTGGATGCTTTTTTTTTTCTCTAAACGCCAACGTGATTTTACGTTGTTAACGTGCGTTTATAAGAAGGTAGAGATTGTAATTTCTACATTTAGAAAATTACGTTAGGATTGAATTTATTTTGTTCTTATCAATTCTACTCTTTACTTCCTTACTTGTAGTCTCTTTAGTATTCAAATATTTTAAATATATAATTATATTTTTTATTAAATTTTTATTTTTTATTTTGTATAAAAAATATTTTTGTTTGGCTTTGTTAAAATTTGTAAGTATAATTCTTGTATATTAATTTATTATTATAATTTTGTTATAATATAAATTATTAATCCAATTAAAAAGAACAAAATAAATAAAAAACTAATTATAACTAAGAATAAAGTCATAAATAATTAAAATTTATAGTTTAAAATAATATTAAATAAAAGAGTATCAAGAATACTAAAAAATTATAAGTAATATAATATAATAAAGTATATTTTGATATATTTTTCATATATTATTTTTGCTTTTGATATAAAAATATATTTTGCCAATTTTTATATATTATTTTTATTTTAGTAAGTAAATATTAATTTTATTATAAAATTAATTAATAATATCTATTTAAACATCTAAATTAAAATAATAGAATAATATAAAAAATTTATTTAAGTTGATGTCTATTTTAATAATTTTTTTATTTAAAAGTAATTTTGAGTAGTGTAATTTAAACAATATTTACTTTAGTATAATCCATTTTAATATAAAGATTACCAAACATAAATCACTTTAACACAAACTTACTTTTCATCAAAATTAAGTTTATAAAATCAATTTTATACAAACTTTCGTATACAAACTAAAATCCAAACACACACTTATTAGTAGAATAAAAAATAGTAAAAACATTTTAAACACGCGGACACACCGTCACGCACATGCGCACACCCACTCTCCCACTTAGTTTTATGTATATTTGGCAAGCTGATATTCTGTTTCTTCTTTTTGCTCTAATTAGAATCATATAACTGTTACACCTATTATGCATTATTGATGCTTTCCTTATTAATTATGATATGATCTTCCTTAATTACTAACAAAAATAGTCAGAACTTGTTTAAACGTTAATAATCATGTTTTTTTATCATCTAAATGAAAAATAGAGAGACAAAGATTTATCTATCCTATTTCTGTTTCTGGCATCACATTCCTTATGAGCATCTTTGTGAAAAATAGGTAGAAACATTTATTTATCCTTTTCCTTTTTGTGGTAATCAGTTTTTCTTAACATCTTGTAAAAAATAGTTACAAATTAAACATTTGCTGATTTCTTAGCATCCTTGTGAA
>NC_029792.2:119902860-119906111 GCF_000816755.2 Arachis ipaensis
ACATTTGGTTAGCCTTTTCATTGAATAAACTGCAAAAAAATATCATTGAATTATAAACGGCTAGTATAAGTATCTCTCAAATTCATGAAAAGCTTCCCGTGTTACAACAAGTTCACAGTCGATTCACATTCACTCCTGCCACTTGTGTTCAAGATGTATGTTGAAAACTGAATCAATTTCTCATGCTTTGTTCCAATGCCCTGTCTTCAATAATATGGAGTCTAAGCTTAATAACTCCTTACCTATGGATGAGAGAAGAAGAGACATTTTTCAATTGGTGGCAACGAGTCTTATTCTGGGCAGTGACCCAATTCGACGGTAGATAAAAGACCCTCCTCATAGCGGCGCTGTGTTGGAGCATTTGGAAAGCGAGGAATCAATGTGTTTTTGAGAAGGTAATAAGCCCGGCACCAGAAACAGTGAAAGAAGCCAGCAATTTAGTGCGTGAACTTGTGAGCCATACCTGATAGATGCTGCTAATTTTCTTTACTCTTACTTTACTCTTTCCTAAGCTCTTAGTCTTTCCGTCATAGAATTGGTGATAAATGAAAATACCCAATTCTTTTGTACTTTCTTATGGAAACACTTTTATTTTATATTAATAAAATAACATTTATCTTTAAAAAAAATATCTCTCAAATTTGTTAATACAAAATATTTTAAAATATTTTTAAATGTAAAAAGATAAAAATATCTTTATTTTTATAAGTAATGAATCACTTTTATATTTGACAAATTATTTGTGAATTTGATATGAAATTTATAGAAGTATTTGGATAACTATCTAAAAAGAACATACTAAATTTTTTTGGATAGTACGAGAAGCAGACCATCACACCCGAAAATAACATCTTTCAGTCCCATTTTCAAACACATTTTCAATAATATTTTTATATTAAAATTTTTTAACCAGTAATTTATCTGTTAATAAATTGATAGCAATTTTGATTACTTTAATATACTTAAATTAAGTTTCAGAGTTACTTTCTTCCCTGACTGAAAATATAGGAACTTAAGTCTATAGATGCTGTTTCCTTTGTGGCAATACTTTGTCCTTTTCTTTTACCATGTCAATCATTAGCTATAGTTTCTCAGGCTTGTGTTTACTAGGTTAATCCTTGTATCGATAAATAACTTATTATCCTAGATTAAGTTTATTTAATTTTACATTTTTGATATATATGCATGCACACTGAACATCTTGTGGTTAATATATGTATGTACAGATGTATATTAATTGCTCCCTCAATAGTATACTTAACCCCTAGCTCTCTAGGTCATGTGATTGAGAATATGGGACCAGAAATCTGCTCCTCTGTAAATAACAGAGGGAATGATTCTGGAAACATTGATATTTTAATATGATTTTGTTTTCCATTTGATACTACCAAAATACTAGTAAAAATTGCATGCCTACATATTCTTCCATGATAGCGAGATAACTACTCTGATGGTAACTATATATTAATTCTCCGCTTAATATTCCTTTTTTCTTTGGTATATATAGTCAGATTTTATCCACCCAACACTAATATTTAAACATACTCAAGTTAAGTTAGTGAGATTTATGAATAGAAATTCTGTAAATAAGATGAAAGATTAAAAATATGATCCTTTCAAAATTGAGATATAAATAAGAGTACTGATAGTATAGTTTATGACATAAAAGGGAGTAATATGTAGAGAGAACACTTAAATGCTGGCAACTATATAATGATGGGAGATAGGTATTGATCTCTGCTGCTTTTGACTTGGATGTGGTTGGTCAACTTGTACTGTGTGTATGTATGTATAGGGTGCATGGTGCCTTCATCAATCATCATCATATATATCAACCGAGATCCAATTAATTTGTCTCATATATGATATATTATCTACAATTCTACCTACATACATTCACACATCAAATTAATTTCACTAAACTATAACCTTTTTCTATATATATACATTCACACATCAAATTAATTTCACTAAACTATAACCTGTTTCTTCTATGCAGGAAGACTTCCAACACCGCCAAGCTGCTGGTGAAACAGAAGAGGAAGCATTTGAGGCCATATTCGGGAAAGAACAACCAGGTCGGATAAGGTTGTATGGAAGATCTGTGACAAAGACTGATTTAAAAAAACATGCTGAAATTAATGAAATTAAGAATCAGCACAAAGAGGAAGTGTCCAGTCTGAAGGATAAACTTGGACACATGGAGGCCCAACAGCAAAAACAAGAGGCCAAACAGCAAAAACAAGACGAAGAGATTCATGGGCTGCGAAATATGATCAAGTTATTACTGCAGCGATCGGAACTTGGAATGAGGCCAGAAGAACTAGAAGCTTTATTACAAGACGCCCAACAGTCTCCTATTGATGCGAATAGCGGCCATGGATCAACACATTATCCGAACTTAGATGTGGTATGTCCTTATCTATTCCTTGTTTCATAGTTTTTTACTTGCATTTACATTAATTGCTATGGCTGAAAATGTTTGTTGGCTTTATTAACAGTGAAGTTATATTGCTATGGCTGAAAGTTGTATTATGAAGTTGTATAGCCATGTTATTTTTTTTAGAATATGCTTTCTTGGTTTACTATGACTACGTGTTCCATTTAATTTTTATAATTACGAATGTTATTCTGAATATTTTTTTAACTACTTTTCTATATAATTATGCAGGGTAACAATGAAGATTAAGTAATGAAGATTAAGCTGACTATTATTGTGGTTTATTGGCTAAGATAGAATGCTATTTAGAATCTTTATATGTATGGTTGACTAATGATTTTATTAGAAGATACTTTTATTGGCGAAGTGATATTATGGTTTTGATATGTGATGAGTGGATAATTTATACGCTTTTTGGCATTATTTTTAGTATATTTTTAGTAGGATCCAATATTTTCATAGCCAAACAGTAGAGTTTTTCTAATCGAAGAAAACTTGCATTTTTCATTAAACAGTGATGTGGTTAAATATAGGATACGGGCCAATATAATATAGTCTTTTTTTAAAAAAATTTGAGCATGGATTTACTAGATTTTTTTAAAGTAATGAGAGTGCAGAACATGTTTTGAGATGGAAAGAAAAAATTGTATGTAGTTTGGCTTCAATGGAAGAACCGCAATTTGGTTTTTCTTTTGTAGCTTTTTTTTTTCAACTAATTAATAAATGGGTGGTTTATTATGGAAAAAGTAAAAAATTACAAATAGAATTTCATTCTTTAATAACTCTTGTAATTTGCAAAAAAAAAGTTTTA
>NC_029792.2:119906136-119938314 GCF_000816755.2 Arachis ipaensis
TTATTTTATCAAAAATGTTTAATAACAAACAATTTAACTAAAAACAATTAAAATTTATTTTATTTAGTATTTATTAATTATTATAATAATTAATAAATATTAATTAAATAAAATAAAATTTGATTATTTTTTTTGTTTTCTTAATATTACCATTCATTACTTAACATACATAAGGAGTTCATTCATTTTTATTACTGTGACTGAAGTTAAATTAAAATGGATCAAAATTGTTTGAAGAAAAAAGAAAAAGAAAAAACAGACTCCTTAATTAACTTGCTACACATATCAACACAATTTTGAATATAAATGAGCATATTTCATAGATAATATCCATTTTCTTTTATTTATAACATATATATATATAATAAATTCATCTGAAGATCAGCATAGCCTGCTTTAATGGGGCAATTCATCAGCCATTTTAGTCTCCGAATTGTTACAATTTATTCGACAACGACAATGTTTCACACATTTTATAAACCAAACGCAGCATTCAATACCATTTCCTGTAAAATATATATATCAAAAACAAAAATTTATTATTTTCACCTTATATTAGTTAGAATAATAATAATAATAAAAAAAAAACAGGATAATATGCTAAAAACTCACCTTCAATATTTTTACTACTATTATTATGGACCGCAACCTTAGTTGTTAGTGCAGGCCTAGGAAGCTTCACAATGGTAGTATCTGCATTTGTCGAAGTAGCTAAGAATGTTATGCTTATGAAGAGGTATGAGAAGAGAACAAACACCACAATTTCCTTTCTAACCATCTTTTCGATCCAATACAATTTTTCTTCTATCTGTTGGCTAATTATAACCTTTGGTATTTATAATACTACCCCGTTCCATTATTTTAAACTTAGTTTGATTAGACTTTTTAAGGAAGTGTTTATGCTTCTAATTGATAAATAAAAAGATTGTGTTTATATTTGTAATTTTTAAAAATTAGAAATATTTTTAAAAGTATTTAAGGAAAAAAATTTTAAAATTTTTTTATACTTTTTAAAATTACGGTTTTGTTAGGTAGACAATGACTTCTTTAAACAATGTGAACAATGAATTCTAGAATCGATTCAATAAAGTAAGAAAACACTCCGACCCAAATTATTTCCTAAACTTAACAGTAGGATAACCATCCGCACACCTAGTGAATTGAACATTTAGCCATTATTAACTGTGCATGAGTAAGTCGAATAAAAAAAATAATCATCCAATTAAGAATAATTAACATAATCATCTGCATACCTATTGAATTGAACATTCAATATATCTATTGTTTACATTGTTTAGTATTTTCATTGTCTACCTCTATTTTTTCTTAAAACTAAATTGTCTAACGTATATAATTTCATACATTAATAAATATATAAATGAAATTTTTTGTTGTGCAACATGAAAAAACAAAAAGAAAAGGCAAAAAGTCAAAAGCAACCACAAACTGCTCCAGGTCTCACTGCAGGATTTGAAGCAAAGGACCAAGAAGATGAGGCCACAAACTCATTAATTTCTATCATGATCTTTAAAATTTTAAAGATTATTTTATCAAATACAATTATTGATGTTTGTATTTGTTGACAGTTAATCTTTTGTTTAATTTATTAAATAGATACTATAATTTTTAAAACTTAATTGTGTCAATGCAAAAATAAAGATACAATAATATATGCATGTTAAAGGAAAGTATTAATAATGAGATTTGGAAAGAGCTAGTAATGAAATTTAATGAACAATAACCTTTAATTTAGTCAATGGAAAAATAAAGATACAATATGAATGTTAAAGGAAAGTATTAATAATGAGATCTAGAAAGAATCCATAATAAAATTTAGTCAATAATAAAGTTTAATTGTGTCAATGAAAATATAAAGATTTATATATAAAAATAAAGTTTAATAAAGTTTATTATTTTAACAGCATTTTTTGAATATATAAAACTTGTTAACCGTGATATGCTATATATTGTGTCAAAAGTTGTTTAAACGAATTACATGAATGGTTAGAAATTTTTAAATTTTAAAATTATGAAACCAGCGTTTTGTTCTTTTGGAGAAATGGTAAGAAATTAAAAGGGCATGGGCATTTACTCACAAACTAACAATAATGGTTAGAAAAAGTTATAATTAAAATCAATTACGAGATACAATTAAAAAAATGAGAATATAATCAAATAAAGAGAATTGGATTAATAAAAAATAATTTTGTGATATCATTTAAATATAGTGACATTAATTAAGAAAAAATCAATCATCAATAATGAGATTAAATACATTATTTTGTCAAGAAAAAAAATCAATTGCAAGATATAACTTGGAAATATAATGAATTAGAGATTTATTTATAAAAAAGAATCAATTATGGAAATAACTAAGATATAATGGGTACTAATATTGGATATAGAAAATTTAATAGATAGAATTGGAAAAGAAATTTGATAATGTGAGGCACATTTTAGTGCAAATTCTAGAATTTATTGTCTTTATGGATCTATTTAAAAAAAATCAATTACAATATATAATTGAAAAATTATAATGTAATAAATTTATTTTTTATTTATAGAAATAATGAACAAGATAAAGAAGTAATCGATATACAATAAATTAAAAATCAATAATAGGTATATATAGTTGAAGATGTAGAATTTGACAAAAAGTTTGAAGACTTAGAGCACTACCAGAAATGCACCCCTTACAAGCAGAATTATTGTCGAAAATTTCCAACTAAAATTTCCATTGAATTTAGCGTCGAAAAATCATAAACGACATTTATTCATTTTTCACAAAATATTACTATTGGATAAGTAATTGATAAAATTGTGAAAGAATAGGAAAAGCAAAGAAAAGAACTTTTATTGATTGTTGATTGATTGAATTGTACTGAAGTGTGTTGTAAACTATGAGGGTAAAACTAAATATATATAGAGCATTGTCTTATGAAAGATAAAAACAAATAAAGATAAGATAAGAACAATTAAAGATAAGATAATAAAGACTAAAATTAAAATTGAATTTTTGTATTCTGTTGGGCTGAATTTGTGGGCCACAATACTTCTTTATTGTTGTCATGGGCTAAAGTAGAAGAGTAGTTTAATACGCCCCCGCAAGCTGGTGGATGGAAGATGTCAATAATCCACAGCTTGGATAAGTTCCGATGAAATTGTTGAGAAAAGCGCGTCTGACGTGGTGACGCAGAGGAAGATGTGTGCGGCAGAGCTCGAGCTGCCTACTGCAAAAATATAAAAGGAGATGCTGTGCTTGAGCAGCGATCTTCAAAAACTGCGTGCGGCGGAGCTTGAGCTGCCGACAAAAAATATAAAAGGAGATGCTGTGCTTGAGCAGCGATCTTTAAACAATTGCGTGCGGCGGAGCTTGAGCTGCCGACGACAAAAATACATAAAAGGAGATGCTGTGCTTGAGGGAGAGAGAGCAAGCAGCGATCTTCATAAAAAAAAGAATGAAAAAATAAAAAATAAAAAAATAAAAAATAAAAAAATAAGCGTGTAAAACGCAACAAGATTGATCTTTAGAGGGCGCGTATGGCGCAATAAGAGTGGTCTTCAAATGGCGCGTAGAGCGCAATAAGAGTGCAGATGGAACTGCTAGAACAGATGCAGATTGAACTGCTGAAACAGAATACTGACAAAACTCCTGGAAGAAGAAGTTGCAGATGAAATGCTAGAAGAAGGCACAGACGGAATTGCTGGTAAAGAACCGGGATAATTAAAACTATGGTAGAATTTTCACTTGGATGCATGTAACTAAATCTATGATTATTTATTGTGGGAGGAAGTTGAAAAAGAAGCATGGTGATTTCTCACCGAAAATATGATAACTTATATATCCTCCTCAAGGAGGATACCATGGCTCTGATACCATGATAAAATTGTGAAAGAATAGGAAAAGCAAAGAAAAGAACTTTTATTGATTGTTGATTGATTGAATTGTACTGAAGTGTGTTGTAAACTATGAGGGTAAAACTAAATATATATAGAGCATTGTCTTATGAAAGATAAAAGCAAATAAAGATAAGATAAGAACAATTAAAGATAAGATAATAAAGACTAAAATTAAAATTGAATTTTTGTATTCTGTTGGGCTGAATTTGTGGGCCACAATACTTCTTTATTGTTGTCATGGGCTAAAGTAGAAGAATAGTTTAATAGTAATTTTGACGGTAACTCCCACGACAAATTATGGTGTGCTTTTAAATAAATTGGCACCAAATATTGTTGTCAGATAAACGGCGGTAATTCAAATTACCAAAATGCGCCATTTAATTTAAAACGAGCATAATTGTTGTCGTATTTTTCTGCCAAAAAATTCGAGGATAAACTAGGTATTAATTTACGGTGTCAACTTCCTCCCCCTCCCTTCTCTCAATGCCACACGTCACTCTCACCAATCGCCATTTCACTATAAGAAAAATATTGAGTACCGTCGAATTTAGTGTCTTGAGTTATTGTTGGCTTTATCGACATATTTATGGAGGGTTTTGTTGTGAAATTCGTTACGTCAAATTATTACCGGCGAATTCACTTATACGACAGTAAATCCGTGGATAATATTTGGAAGAAAAATGTATGAAATAGGCGTGAACTTTTTTATCGGATTTACTGTCGGATTATTGTGACAGTAACACGTTTTAGTTAAACGTTGCATTTTAGTGAATCCGACGGTAATCAAGTCTAAAATTCATAGCGTGAACCCTCTCTCCCTTCATTTTGAAAACCCTCTCTCTCAAACCCTCTTCTCCGTTTCTCTCTCTACCCAGCCCATCCCCCTTTGTTGCAGCTCCAGAGACCGTCGCTGGCCCCATTTTCTTGCCGCTTCTCCGTTTCTCTCTCTACCCATCCCATTCCCCGCCGCTTAAGGATTGCCGCCGCTCCAAATTCAGGTACATCCTCACTCTTTATCTCCTTGACATCTATTTTAAAATTAGAAACATAATTTTTTAATTATTACTGTGTTACCTGTTAGTTTGTTATTCTATTAGTGTTAAAAATTTGATTTGTGAGGGTTGTGGTTATTGAATATTTCTGAGTTACTTAGAGTGTTATACATTTTTTCAGGAATAAGGATGTCTGAGAATGTTGGTTTAGGAATCATGCTTGGTTTGTATGTTTGTGTGTGTTAATTATTATATTAGAATATCAGAACATACAATGCTTAATTATAATTTATGATTTAGGATCTTGTTAATTTTTGGTCATGTTAATTTAGGGTTAAGTTAATTTAGAATTTGTGTCTTGGTTACCATATAATAATTTAGGATTTATTCTTACTTGTTTGATTATTATTTGTATTTTGTTTTTACTTGTTTTTGTTAGATTGGAAGATCATGGGCTATGAGAAAAAAATTTTATTTAATTTTTGACGTAAATTCCATTGGTTTGAATAATTGGTTTGTTTGGTGGGTTTGTTTGAATAAGTTAGGGTTTAGGGTTTTATTCAACCCTTGTATGTTAGTTTGGATGGATATTTGGTTTGGATGGAACCCTTGAACGGTGGAAAAATTCGAATTTTAGGGGAGACTCTGTCGAAATTTTTATAAGATTTTGAGTGAAATTGAAAAATTAAAATTATATTTTCGAAAGTCTTAGAATTATGTTTAGGGTTGATAGATATTTGAGTTAATTTTGAGATGAATTGGTTCCTCTTTAAAATTCTTATTTTAAGTGTTTTAGGTTATTTGTTATAATTATTTGTTATTCATACTTTTTATCATATTTGTTATAATTATTTGTTATTTATTGAGTTTCTTCTTATATTATTATTTATTAGTATTTGTTATGTTATTAATATATTTACTATATTGAGTGTATTAATATGTTTAGAGTTGGTGAATTTAATTGTGTTTTAATTAGTGTTAGTAATATATTCGCTGTGCAGACATGACGACAGGTAGCAGAAGTCGGTCGAGTAGGTCATGTGATTGTGGTAGAGGACGGGCTTCCACCGAATCCCCAAGGACTGCTCAGTCATCTCCAATGTTTTGAAAACCGGACCGGACCGGCCGGTCTGATCGGTCTAACCGTGAATCGGCAACAATCACGGTTCGGTTAGTATCTTAAAACCGCTAATTTAAAAACCATCAATGAACCGCTGAACTGGCCAGGAACCGGCCGGTTGGACCGAACCGAGACCCAGCCGGTTTTCACTTTTCAACAAAAAAAATAAAAGACGCCTCTCTGACCCATTCCCTCTCCCTTTGTCTCTCTCACTCACCGCATCTGCTTCCTTCTCTCAACAAAACCTAGCCTCCAATGCCACTTTCTTCTTCAAGCTGTGTCACCGCACTACCGCCGTCGTCGCGATCTGCGCGGCTGCCGTCCGCACTGCACCCATGGTCGTCGAAACGCGTCTGCTTTCCTCGCTTTCCCGTCAGTTTTGAGCTTCTGCGTCTGTTCTGAGCTTCCGCTGCCTCTGTATCGCCGTGCTTCCACCGCAGTGCTCCCTCTTTGTCACTTGGTCGAGCTTGCCTCAAGCCCTTGTTTTTGCTCCAGCCTGTTGTTATCACCATGCTTCGGCCTCTGTTTTGGCTGAGCTTACGCCAGTGCTCAGCCCTGATCTGAGCTCCCTTTCCCTCATCTGAAATGCTGAATCTCTGTGTTGTTCATGGTTTTTTTTAAGTAATTTCTTGCTTATCTATTTTGAATTTTCTTAGGTTTCTTGAATCAATTTAATTTAATTAGTTTGTTCGTTCATGATTGATGATTTAATTGCAGACTTGTTTTTATTACTGATGATGAGTAATGAGTATTATTGAACATTATTGAGCTGTTCCTGTTATGAGTAATGATTTTCTTAGGTTTTTCTGTTATGAGCAATTTAGATTATTTTATTTTACAGTAATTATGGAACTGTTTTTATTGTTCAGATGTATTTTTTTTATTTAATTGTTCAGTTTTGTGTTTATTGGTGTTGCTGTTTGTTCTTGATGGTTTTTGATTGGTGATGTTTGTTCACTGCTGTATTTATTCTTATTGTTCTTGATTGTTGCTATTTTTTCTTGTGCTATTTGTTTTCTGAGTTGCTGTTTTTCATGTTTTTGCTGTTTTTCATGTTATTTTTTAATGACTATTTGATTTCTGGCTCCTATATGTTTAGTATCTCTGAAGATGTTGATTGCTGGCATCTTGAAATCTTGAAGCAAGAAGTAATGTTTCCAGAACCTGATAGTTATGAGCCAACCATAGAAGGAGCTTTACCAACAAATAATATCTGTTCAATTTTTATTAATGGAACCTGCAGACTTGAGTCTATGGATATCTGTTCAATTTTACATGAAGTATCTGTCTCTGGTTGCACATTTACTTTGTGCTTGGGTCTTGTTCAAAATACCTCGTGTTCAAGAAATTAGTTCAAACAATTGGTAGCTCAGATGCTAATGGTCACTCTCTTTTCTCTTTCAAAAATCACTCATCTATCACAATTTCTTCTTATCAGTTCAATTGTTTCCTCATTTCATTTCATGTAATCATATATTCATGTTCTTTTTCTCTTCCATAATTAGTTGCTCTTTTTATTCATTGAAAAAATAATTTGCCTATTTAATTTAGTGTCATCACTGCCTTGCTAATGCTAATGCTAATACTTGGTTACTGAATGCTTCTGTTTTGAACTTTTGATATGTTGTATAATGTACTGATTTTATTGTTTTTAGTGTTTAATTTAGTTTCATCACTTCCTTGCTAACGGTCTGTTTAATTTAGTGTCATCACTGCCTTGCTAATGCTAATGCTTGGTTACTGAATGCTCTGTTTTGAACCTTTGATATGTTGTATAATGTACTGATTTTGCTGTTTAGTGTTTAATTTAGTGTCATCACTCATCACTGCCTTGCTAATGCTCTATTTAATTTAGTGTCATCACTTCCTTGCTAATGCTAATGCTTGGTTACTGAATGCTTTGTTTTGAACTTTTGATATGTAGTATAATGTACTGATTTTGTTGTTTTTAGTGTTTAGTTTAGTGTCATAACTGCTTTGCTGAATGATGTTGCTAATGTACTGGTGTTGCTGCTTTAGTGTTTTGATAATGGACTGGTGTTGCTGTTTAGTGTTTTATAATGTGTTGTTGTTTCATTGTTGCTGTTCGATAATATACTGGTGTTGCTGTTTTAGGGTTGCTGATGTACTTTTGATCTTTTAAGATTTATATTAGACTATAATTATATTTTAATATGTTTAATTATAATTTATTTATTATTTTATTCTAAAACGGTTTTTTCGGTTGGACCACCAGTTAGACCGGTTGGACCAGTAAACCAATTAACCAGTGACTAGAGTGGTTCGATGACCGGTCCGGTTCTCAAAACCTTGGTCATCTCCCTCTACTCCGACTACCCCGTCGACCCCTGTGATGTCACAGGCAGGTCCAGCGGACCAGCAATTCATCATGGTCCCAAACCCGAACTAGGTGCCTCCTTCTGCTACGCTCCTTGTAGATCCAACGACGATAGATCTCGCGGTGGGTGATTCCTTTAGTACCCAGCAGCAAGATGTCCCTCCACCACCGCTCGTCATTCGGCTAAGGATTTAGCCCGATGGCATACATGCATGAGTACATACAATTTTTTAATTTTACGTTTGTTAATCTTAAGTATATGTGTTTCTATGTGTTTGTTAATGTTAGATTTTTTCTCTACTAGGTTTGCACCAAACCCCAATGCTTGCATACAAGAGATCTCCGACATCATTAAGTCAATGTACGACCACCTGTGGCCGACCTACACGCAGATCCCGGTTGGACCAGAGATCGATGGTTTCAGAAGTGGGTGGTAAGAACCCAATAATGTTGAATTAATTAACTGTATTTGAACTGTATTTTATTCTGAATAACTGTAGTTGAAATTCATATGGGATGCGGAGCATAATCTCATGATCAGTAAGATCTATCACCACCGGACAGCTAAACGTTTTCAGCAGATGATGAGCGACGTTTGTAAGGGGCGCAACCACCTAAGGTCGTGGATCCGTCTAGCCATCAAGAAGAAATTGGAGACCTATTTTACTCTTGATGAGGGGTTCAAGTATCGCCGTCTGAAGAACGTCGCTAACAGGGCTTTGCTCAAGTCGTCGAAGTATACGGGTGGGTCGGCGACCTTCATGAAGATGAAGAGCAGACTGGTAAGAATTTTGTCATTGTTTAATGTTTTAATAGTTACTTGAATTAGTTGTTTAATTTATTCATTTATTTCATTAGTTGATATATTAATTTGTAGTCTAAGTCATTGGACCGTGAGGCGACACTGGCGGAGATCTTCAAGTATACCCATACTTTGAAGGCCAACAAGGAGAAATTTACTGACGAGCGGTCAGCAGCTTATTATGTGAGTTTAAATTAATCCTAAGTTTCAAATTTATTTGGTTTAAAGGAAATTATTTAACTGTTATCCTAATCACGACATGTGTGACACAGGAGAATTACACGCAAAGGTTGGAGATCACGGCCCAACAATCTCAGCTGCCTAGCGGGAACAACGAAGCTGGCTCCGAGACTTCAGTGGTAGATCCTGATAGAATTTGATGCAAGAGTGCCTCCGAGTTCCACAAGAATCGCCACTTCAGGTTGGGGTCATTCTTCACCAGTGGCCTCCGTTCCTCCGCGTTTACGGCTTTCTCTACCTCTGCCAACAGTCCTACCAATCCCCAAGAAGTTGTCAACTTGAAGGAGGAGGTGCAGAACCCCACCGAAGCTTCTCTAGTAAGCAGAGCATTCTGAGCAGAGGTACAACGACCTTCTTGCATGTGTGGGAGGAGTCGTTGCCATCAGCTTGGACCTGACAGAGAAGCTGGAGCACCACAATCGGTTGCAAGAGCAGATGGAAGAGTACAACCAGCAGATACATGCTGGAGGCAGCGGCACTGCTGGTTCTAGCGGCAACACCGCTGGTGGGACACTGACGTCAGCTCCTACTCCGCCACCTTAACAAGGGGACCACAACGACCACGACAATGACGACGATTACCGAGATCTGTTGGGGTTTTATTTTTTTGTTTGTCTACTTCATTGTATTCTAATTTTGTGACATTTTATTGTATTCAGACCATTTATTTTTAATAAAATAATTTGTTGATTTATGCTAATTTTAAATTTCTGCTAACAATTTTGTTAATAAGAATTTTAATTTGACTACTAATTGTGGCTTAACTGTGCCAAAAAATAAAAAATATTACTGCCGGATTTACTGTTAGATAACTTGGCGCCTAAGCATGTGAAATGGAGCCAAAGTTACCGTCGGATAAATCCGACGATAATCATCAACTCAGTCTCGACAAATCCATTGAAAAAACTGACAAAAAATCTGCTGGTACTTAGTGTCGGACAAAAAAATCCGTCAGTAAGCAGTTTGCGGCAAGGTTTATACCATCAACTCCAGGACAATAGTAAATCCGACGGTAACTTTATTACCAGCGGATTTATTTCATAAATCCGACAGTACTCAACGTTTTTCTTATAGTGTTTTTTGCCCCAAAAACTCCCTGAACCATCGCTACAACTACCACTCCCCCTCTTAGACCATAAACCTCCCATCCTCATTATCTCTACCGCCATCTTTCTCTCCAAAGCCGTCATTGCCACTGATGATTCTGTCGCTGCCGTCGCTGCTTGTCTCGCTGCCTCTGTGTCGTTCTCCTCCTTCCATTGACAGGTTCTTCATTCTCTTCCTTATTCTTTAGTCGTGAATTAAGTTCATTAGGTTAGTTAAGTTAATTTATTAAGGTTAATTAGGTCAATTTAGGTTTTGTAACTAGTTTAAATTTAGTTTTGTGAATTAAGTTCATTAGGTTAGTTAAGTTAAAGTTAAAATTAGGGTAATTTGGTTTTTGAATTAGTTTCATTTTTTGAATTTAATAATTTGTCTATTTTATTAGGACTATGTTGTCTATTTTATTCATGTGGTTTATAGGATGAAAATGAGAGAAGAATGTCTAGTAGTGTCTTTTTGACCTCTTGTTTGCTGAAAAAATTGCAAAGTAATAAAGGGATGTGCACTAAAATGACTATGATTTGATGTTTAATTGAATGGATACTTGTTTGTAATTATAACTGCAATTGTTTGCTTTGTGAAAAATGAGAATGTTGTAGGGATTTTTTTAATAAATTAAATAAATATGTTATTTATAGAAATAAATAATTTCCAGCGTTTTTACAAAATTGCATCCTATTACTTATTTCATTTATAGTGTAAACAAAATAATCTTGCACGTATTTTGTTTACACTGTAAATGAAATAAACACGCCTCAGCATGTTAGTCTTATTTCGTTTACAGTGTAAACAAAATACGTACAAGATTATTTCGTTTATACTGTAAACGAAATAAGTAATACGATGCAATTTCGTAAAAACACTGCAAATTATTTATATCTGTAAATAATATATTTATTTAATTTATATAAAAAAAAATCCGTTGGTGGAGGCCTCTGATTTATGGGAAACTCTGCCAAATTTTTGTAAAAAGTTTTAGAGATATGAATTGAATTATATTTATGTTATCAAAATTATTTGGTTCGGAATAGCTAGAAATATCATTTGGTGGAGGTCTCTAATTATAAGAGAAACTCTACCACAATTTCTAAAAAAAATTAATAAGTTATGATTTTGTTGATATTTAGGTTGTTTGTGGCATAATGATTCATAGTTTGTTTGTGGATTATGATAGGAATAACGGTCATTCTTTGATGAGGTTGTTTAGGTTATTGTGTATGTGTTCAACATGGAACCATTTAGGTCTAAGGAAATATGTCTGTGCTCTAAGTATCGGTTGTCCAAGTATTTAGGTGCTGGGGATATAACCCTTCACTTGTATCATCATGGGTTTAATTCTGGGTATGCTTGGATTGAATATGAGAAAGTTGATGATTAGGGAATCAATCAGATTGCATTGAAGGCCAATAGGTTTAGGGTCAATGAAGGAGGGTTAACTTAATTAGATAAGTGAACATGGAAGAGGTGAATTGGGAGTAACTAGGAGAGATGTAATAAGATGATAATTGATGCAGTCAGTGTTAATAACATAGAAAATGTTGAGCAAGAGCCAAATCTGGAGGTGGCTAGGTTTTATGATCTGTTAGAATTTATCGCACAACCGCTGTTTGAGGGTTGTCTTTGCTCTAAATTATTTGCATTTGTTAGAATGAAGAGTATTAAGGCTGAGTCAAACCACATCCAAAAGTTTTTTGATAATTTGGCTACCTTTTATTATAATGAACTAATAATACCAGCCTAAACTATTGACTTCCCCCATAATTATTATGTGACAAAGAATTTAGCTCCGAAGCTAGGATTAAATTTGGTGAAAATAGATTGTTGCACAAATAGTTACAAGTTATATTATAAGGAGGATGCAAACTCCATTGCTTGCAATACGAATCGTGTCATTATTTTGGTATAGTAGCACCTGCTTAATTTTTGTGTGCTGGCAAGGAGGCTTCTGAGCGAAATGCACTTCCAAGACATGAAACACTATCACGAGCTTTGTCTCTTGATGGAGAAATGATAACCCGACTTAGGTCTTCCATGAGAGAGCCGTTGAACGTGAAAGCCCCTCGTCAAATTTGACCTGAATTTACAACCTTAATATTCAAATCTGCAAAAATAAACAGAATCTTATTTGTTTTTAAGATTTTTCAAATAGAAATTTTCATCCAATGCCAGTCATAAATATCTAGATCTCACAAAAATATCAACATTCTCAATACATACACAAAAGCAAGGATACTAAGAGGCATAATATAATTAATAACTATACATCTTAAGCATATAGTTTATCCAATTAAGCTTACATAACCAAATCATAAGTAGCATTCTAACAGTTTGAATATCAAACCAACATATACCATAAAGGGGCTTGTCTATGATACATGAAGAATTACACACAATCTAAAAACTATTAGCACAGAAGGTTCTATTTTATACAACTACAATCCTTGGATAGAAAATGACTCAACAAAATAGAATGGTAACTATTATAAAGAGAGAGATCCAAATACCATATCCATAACCCACAAAAGATAATACAAATGAAATTATACAAATTATATTTCATTTAAAGATGAAAAATTTATATTGAATGAGTAGACAAATAATTAGGTAAATATACAAATAAAAGAATAAATAAATCGATATAGGAATTTCAGTCTAAAAATTAAATTCAAATAAAACACACTATTGCGACTCCACTTCTAAGAGTACCTTTGTCCTCCTGTGTACTCATACAGAATGAGAGATCCAACGTATGACTTATACGTTAGACTAACAACGTCCTTATTGGCTAAGGTCTAATTAGATGCATCTAGGTACCACACCACCAACGACAAATGGCGCTAGCCATTTAGCGGTGGTTTTTAGAACCACCATTAAGTGGATGGATTGCGACAGTTTCGAGTGATGCGAATGTTGGGAAAAACTCAATACAGGTTTAAAACAAGAACCTGTCTAACAGCGGAAGCACCAGAAATAATTTTTTCACAACCTGTGCGATTAAATAGGCAATACCAAAGATACTCCAAGTAGCAAATATAATAGCAGAAATTAAATAACCAGACACCAGAATTTTAACGTGGGAAAACCTCCAAAAGAGTGACAAAAAACCTACGGAATCTAGTCCAGAAAAATCTTCCACTATCAGAATAATGGGTACACAAACAGTCTTCCTAGTGACACTAGGACATCTCAACAATCAACAAAATACATCATCAAAACTGATGGAATCAACATAAACCCTCCACAAAGTGGATATCTCAAATCAGGCAAAAGAGAAGGCAATACAACTAGCAAGTTATATCCTAATGTTCATCTCTACACCAGAAATAACATACTAAAATTTCATAAGAAATGGAGCAAGTTTACCAAGTCAATGTGATCAAGGTTGACATGCCCTTTTCCCCCTAATTCTTCTCCTCTTCGACGCCGCTTTTCCTTTCATTCAAAAAACGAAGCTTTGTTGATTTCTTTAAAAACATAAAGAAAGCTTCTCTCTCTCTCGTGGCCTTTTTAGCCACTTTCTTTCTTTATTTCTTTTTTTTTTGTTTTTTTTAACTGTGGGCCCCACTTGGTTGGGGACCCACCAACAAATCTCTCCCTCACCAACTCAAGTGAGGATAGGCTGCTCCACCAAGCCCGCCTTCTCTTTGTAGGAATCAAACTTCACTACAGGTAAACTCTTAGTCATCATATCTGAACCATTATCATCAGTATGGATCTTCTCAAGTGCATATGACTTCATCTCAAGCGCTTGACGTATCCAATGATACCTTACCTCTAGGTGCTTCGATCTGGAATGAAACATCAGATTATTGCTGAGATGGATAGCACTCTGACTGTCACAAAATAACACAAACTTCTCTTGATTAATGCCTAACTCTTGTAGAAATTTCTTCATCCACAAGAGTTTCTTAGAAGCTTCAACAACAGCAATATATTCTGCCTCTGTAGTAGACAAAGCAACACATTTCTGAAGTTGGGATTGCCACGACACAACTCCCCCTGCAAAAGTCATCATATAACCTGTTCATACCCTGGGTCAAGCTACCCGACCCGGGATGATTGGCGAATAAAGCGACCGACCTCTTCAGGTCAAACTACCTGACCTCTTCTAAAAGAGCTCGGCCAAATCGGCAGGAAAGCCCAATAAAGGGCCCAAATAGAGGAACACGACCCAAATCCAAAGGTAAATCCCAGCCTATAGAGATAGAGGCGGTTCCCTTGAAGATAAGCTGACTTCATCCAAAACAGGATAAGATAAGATAAGATAACTAACTTATCTTATCAGAAAGGTCAGCCCACACTACTATAAATACATTGGAGCACCCAGGTATAACTCATACTCTGATTCTAAATAAAAACCTGTTTAATACCCATGCTAACTTAAGCATCGGAGTCTCTTACAGGTACCCCCCACCCTCCGGTGACCAAGGATCAGCAGTGCAGCCAGTCCAACAAGTCGGACGCGGCAGCTCCGACCAGCACAGAAGATCTCATCCGAGATCGACCTACAGTTTCAGGTAACCCTCGGAACATTGGCACCGTTGCCGGGGAACCTGGAAGTCATCCCATCACCATGGCGGACAACCATAACAACGACCACGATTCAGGTCTGGAAGAGAGAACACCACACAAGAACGCGGATGTCACGCTACAAGACACTCCGGAAATCAACAAAGACAAAAACTCGCCAAATTCAGGGACAATAGAAGCGCTCCTAGATCGCCTAAAACAACTGGAAAAAGAAACTCAACAACAATGGGAAATTGGAAGAGATCTACAAAGAGAGGTACGACGACGTCGGGAGTTGGAAGAAAAACTACAGCAATTAGAAGCCGATCTCAAATCAAAAGCCCCTCGGGCCAATCTCGAAGAAAATTCACGCAAAGAGCAATATCTGTTCACCAGGGAAATTATGAAAACCAAAATTCCAAAAGACTTCAAACTCCCGGATATGACCCTGTATGATGGCACCACGGATCCCAACCACCACCTTAGTAACTTCAGAAGCAGAATGTACCTCACCGACGCCCCAGATGCTGTTCGCTGCAAAGCCTTCCCAATAACTCTCACAAAGATAGCCATTCGATGGTTCGACAACCTACCCCCAAAGTCCATCTCAAGCTTTGATGACCTAGCTAAAAAATTCCTAGCCAGATTCTCCATTAAGAAAGATAAAGCCAAGCACGCCCCCAGTTTACTAGGGATCAAACAAGGAGATCGGGAGAGCCTCCGCAACTATATGGAGAGATTCAACAAAACATGCATGGACATATAAAGTTTATCCACAGAGGCCGCCATCATGGGACTTATCAACGGCCTACGAGAAGGACCCTTCAGCCAATCTATATCAAAAAAGTACCCGACCTCCTTGGATGAAGTGCAGGAACGAGCAGAAAAATACATCAACATGGAAGAAAATACTCGGTTAGGAGAGACCTCAAAATCAGGGGCCTCTTACCGAGATAGAGACAAGGAATCCAAGAGGAAAGAAGATCGACAAGGGGAGAAAATTAAAAAGTACCATAATTACACTCCTCTCAGGGCATCTCTGGTCGAGATATACAAAGAAGTCTGCCATACAGAAAAAATCCCCCCAGCACGGCCACTCAAAGGCAAAAAAGGAGGAGAAAACTGGAAGGAATACTGCGAATACCATCGAGTCCGAGGACACTCCACAAACAAATGTTTTGACTTAAAAAATATCATAGAAAAATTGGTGAGAGAAGGAAAGTTAGATCGATTCCTGGCCGCTCGAGATGATGATCAAAGAAAGAGACGAAGGGATGAAGATACTGAACGAACAGAACGATCACCAGAAAGACATGTCCACATGATACATAGCGGATTCGCAGCAGGTGGGATCTCCAAATCCTCTCGCAAAAGATATCTCAAAGAAGTATATCATGTCGAAGGAAAGGAGGAAGCACTCAACATCCCGGCAATAACATTTACTAAAGAGGACGCATCCGGCGTCATCGCAGGACATGACGATCCCATGGTCATCACCAGTCGACATAAGTTCAGCTTACAATGCTCTCATAGGTCGGACAACACTCAACCAACTCGGCGCGATAGTCTCGACCCCACACCTATGTATGAAATTCCCAACACCAAAGGGGATAGCCACGATAAAGGCAGATCAAAAAATGGCACGTCGCTGTTACAACGAAAGCCTAAACCTCAGAGGCAAAGGAGAAGAGTTCCACACAATCGAGCTGGGCGGAGTTCAGCGACGAGAAGAACTTCGTCCCCAGCCAGAGGGCGAGATAGAAAAGATTCAGATGGGGGACACCTCGGAAAAAATAACTAATATCGGCACAATCCTAAAAGGAGACTCAAATGAATTACTAATACAATTCTTGCGAGATAACGTCGATCTCTTCGCATGGAAAGCCGCAGATATGCCAGGCATAGACCCCAAGCTGATGTGTCATAAGTTGGCGGTCTATCCGGGATCTCGGCCGGTGCAGCAGAGACGAAGAAAACTTGGGCCAGAGCGATCCCAGGCTGTGGAAGAACAAGTACAGGCACTACTGGAAGCAGGATTCATAAGAGAAGTCAAATATCAACTATGGCTAGCCAACGTTGTCTTGGTGAAAAAATCAAATGGGAAGTGGCGAATGTGCACCGATTACACCGATCTCAACAAAGCTTGCCCAAAAGACCCTTACCCACTCCCAAATATCGACGCTCTGGTAGACGCTTCCTCCGGATATAAATATCTCTTGTTTATGGATGCATACTCGTGATACAACCAGATCCCCATGTACCCACCAGATCAAGAAAAGACCTCGTTCCTAACGCCGAAAGCAAACTACTGCTACATTGTGATGCCTTTCGGTCTCAAGAACGCAGGAGCTACTTATCAAAGGCTAATGAATAAAGTCTTCTCGGATCACATCGGAAAGATCATGGAAGTCTACGTGGACGACATGCTAGTAAAAACACAAAGTGAAGAGACATTATTGTCCGACCTGGCCCAAGTATTCGACACCATAAGGAAGTATGACATGCGACTCAATCCAGCAAAATGCACCTTTGTGGTAGAAGCAGGCAAATTCTTAGGTTTCATGCTCACACAAAGAGGAATTGAAGCAAATTCAGACAAATGTCAGGCCATACTCAACATGAAGAGCCCAACCTGTGTCAAAGAAGTACAGCAACTCAACGGGAGATTGGCAGCCCTATCCCGATTCTTAGCAGGAGCTGCGATAAGATCTCTCCCCTTCTATGCTACTTTAAGAAAGGGAAGACAGTTTGAATGGATGACAGAATGTGAGCAAGCCTTCCAAGACTTTAAAAAGTTTTTAGGACAACCACCTATCCTCTCCCGACCACGAAAAGGAGAACCACTCATATTATATCTCACAGTAGGAAGCCGGACAGTAGCGTCAGCACTAGTCAGAGAAGACGAAAACGGACAACAACCCGTCTACTTCATTAGTAAAGCACTACAGGGATTCGAGCTGAACTATTAGAAAATAGAAAAGTTTGCATATACTCTCATTCTAACATCTAGACGACTCCGCCCTTACTTCCAAGCCCACACCATCAAAGTTCGCACTAACCATCCCTTGAAAGGAATATTGCAGAAAACAGATTTAGCAGGTAGAATTCTACAATGGGCAGTCGAGCTGTCAGAGTTCGACCTCCAATACGAAGCTCGGACGGCCATTAAGTCACAATATCTGGCCGATTTTATCACAGAATTCACAGATGCCCTGGAAACCCTCACAGAGTGGAATCTCTATGTGGACGGTTCTTCAAATAAAACTGGAAGCGGCGCAGGAGTGATAATAGAAAGCAACCAGGGAACCCAAGTTGAGCTCTCCCTCAAGTTCGGGTTCCCGGCTTCAAATAACCAGGCGGAATACGAAGCACTGCTAGCTGGTTTGAAGCTGGCTGAAGAGGTTGGAGCTCGAAAACTCAACATTTACAACGACTCGCAAGTTGTCACATCACAAATAATAGGGAGCTACCAAGCCAAAGATCCCACCATAAAAAGGTATTTGGATAAGACCAAGGAACAGCTCGGACAAATCGAGGAATATAAGATCTACCACATACCCCGAGAACAAAATGCCCGAGCTGATGCACTCTCGAAATTAGCCAGCACCAAACGAGGGGGCAACAATAGAAGTCTCATCCAGGAAATACTACAGACCCCGTCGATCTCGGAGGAACAAAAAGTCGTAACCATAACAGACCAGGACCAAGGATGGATGACCCCCATAATCAACTACCTCAAAACAGGAACACTCCCCACGGAAGAAAAGGAGGCGAAGAGGATAAAAAGGGAGGCACAGTATTACACCATTATAAACAACATCTTGTACAAAAGAGGGATCTCATTACCATTACTGAAATGCGTACCGACCTCCCACACAAAGGAAGTATTAGAAGAAGTACACGGCGGCTGTTCATACCCTGGGTCGAGCTGTCCGAACCGGGATGTTCAGTAATAAAGCGACCGACCTCTTTAGGTCAAGCGGACCGACTTCTTTACAAAGAACTTGGCCAAATCGACAGGAAAGCCCCGAAAGGGCCCAATTCAAGGAATACGACCCAAATCCAAAGGTCGTTCAGGCCTACAGAGAAGGGCGGTTCCGTTGAAAGATACGCCGACCTCAACCCAAAGGATAAAAGATAAGATAAGATAACTAACTTATCTTATCCAAAGGTCACATCTCACCATTATAAATACACTGGAGCGCCCAGGTATTACTCATACTCTGATTCTACTAAAAACCTGCTTAATACCCGTGCTAACTTAAGCATTGGAGTCTCTTGCAGGTACCCCCCACCCTCCGGTGGCCAAGGATCAACAGTGCAGCAAGTCCAACAAGTCGGACGCGGCGGCTCCGGCCACCATCAACAAGTTGGACGCGGCGGCTCCGGCCACCATCAACAAGTCGGACACAACAGCTCTGACCAGTACAGAAGATCTCATCCGAGATCGACCTCCAGTTTTAGGTAACCCTCGGAATATTGGTGTCGTTGCCGGGGAACCTGAAAGTCATCCCAAAACCATGGCGGACGGCCATGACAACGACCACGACTCGGATCTGGAGAACAGAACACCGCACAAGAATGCGGACACTATGCTAAAGGATACTCCGGAATCCAACGGGGACAAAAACTCACCAAATCTGGGAGCCATGGAAGCACTTCAAGATCGCTTAAAGCAACTTGAGAAAGAAACCCAGCAACAACGGGAGATCTGAAAGGATCTACAAAGAGAGGTACGGCGACGTCGAGAACTAGAAGAAAAACTACAGCAATTAGAGGCCGACCTCAAATCAAAAGCTCCTCGGACCACTCCTGAGGAAAATTCACGCAAAGAACAAGATCCATTCACCAGGGAAATCATGAAAACCAAAATCCCAAAAGATTTCAAGCTCCCGGATATGGTTTTATATGATGGCACTACAGATCTCAGCCATCATCTCAGCAATTTCAGAAGCAGAATGTACCTTACCGATGCCTCAGATGCCGTTCGCTGCAAAGCTTTTCCAACAACTCTCACGAAAACGGCGATCAGATGGTTCGACAACTTACCTCTGAAGTCCATCTCAAACTTCGACGACCTGGCCAAAAAGTTCCTGGCCAGATTCTCCATCCAGAAAGATAAGGCCAAGCATGCACCCAGCTTACTAGGGATCAAGCAAGGAGATCGGGAGAGCCTCCGCAACTACATGGAAAGATTCAACAAAACATGCATGGACATACAAAGTTTACCAACAGAGGCCGCCATCATGGGTCTTATCAATGGCTTACGAGAGGGACCTTTCAGCCAATCTATATCAAAAAAGTATCCTACCTCATAGACGAAGTACAGGAGCGAGCAGAAAAATACATCAACATGGAAGAGAATGCTCGGCTGGGAGAAACCTCAAAATCTGGGGCTTCCTACCGAGATAAGGACAAGGACTCCAAAAGGAAAGAAGATCGACAGGGTGAGAAAATCAAAAAATACCACAACTACACTCCTCTCAAAGCATCCCTGGTCGACGTGTACAAAGAAGTCTGCCATACAAAAAAAATCCCACCAGCGCGGCCACTTAAAGGCAAAAGGGGAGGAGGAAACCGGAAGGAATATTGTGAATACCATCGAATTCGAGGGCACTCTACCAACGAGTGCTTCGACTTGAAAAATATCATAGAAAAATTGGTAAGAGAAGGAAAATTAGATCGATTCCTGGCCACCCGGGATGATGACCAAAGAAAAAGACGGAGAGACGAAGATGATGGACGAGCTGAACGGTCACCTCGGACACCAGAAAGACACGTCCATATAATACACGGCGGATTCGCAGGAGGTGGGATCTCGAAATCGTCCCGAAAGAGATATCTCAAAGAAGTGTATCATGTTGAGGGAAAGGAGGAAGCACTCGACATCCCAGCAATAACATTTACTAAAGAGGACGCATCCGGCATCATCTCGGGACACGACGATCCCATGGTCATCACTATTATACTGGCAAATGCCAATCTACACCGTACACTAGTAGGCCAAGGGAGTTCTGCCGACATCTTATTCAAAACAGCCTTCGACAAGCTCGGCTTAGACGAAAAGGAACTTAGAGCTTACCCGAACAATCTGTTTGGACTAGAAGACACTCCGATACAACCGCTGGGATACGTATCGCTACACACTACTTTTGGAAAAGGGAACCAATCTAGGACCCTCAAAATAGACTACATTGTGGTCGACGTAAGTTCAGCCTACAATGCTCTCATAGGTCGGACAACACTCAATCAACTCGGCGCAATAGTCTCAACTCCGCATCTATGCATGAAATTCCCAACTACAAAGGGGATAGCCACGATAAAAGCAGATCAAAAGATGGCACGTCGCTGTTATAATGAGAGCTTAAACCTCAAAGGAAGAGGAGAAGAGTTTCATACAATTGAGTTTGGCGGAGCTCAGCGTCGAGAAGAACTCCGTCCGCACCCAGAAGGTGAGGTAGAGAAGGTTCAGATTGGAGACACCTCGGACAAAACGACTAATATCGGCACGGTCTTAAGAGGAGACTCAAAAGAATTACCGATACAATTCTTACGAGATAATGTCGACCTCTTCGCATGAAAAGCCGCAGACATGCCAGGCATAGACCCTAAGCTAATGTGCCACAAGTTGGGAATCTATCCAAGATCTCGACCGGTGCAGCAGAAGCGAAGAAAACTCGGACCAGAACGATCCCAAGCTGTGCAAGAACAAGTACAAACGTTACTAGAGGCAGGATTCATAAGAGAAGTCAAGTACCCACTATGGCTAGCCAACGTCGTCTTGGTGAAAAAATCAAACGGGAAGTGGCGCATGTGTACTGATTACACCGATCTCAACAAAGCCTGCCCAAAAGATCCATACCCACTCCCAAGTATTGACGCTCTGGTAGATGCTTCCTCCGGATATAGATACCTCTCGTTTATGGACGCCTATTTGGGATACAATCAAATCCCCATGTATCCACCAGATCAAGAAAAGACCTCGTTCTTAACACCAAAGGCGAACTACTGCTACATCGTGATGCCTTTCGGTCTTAAGAACGCGGGAGCTACTTATCAAAGATTAATGAATAAAGTCTTCTCAGATCACATCGGAAAAATCATGGAAGTCTATGTGGACGGCATGTTGATAAAAACACAAAGCGAAGATACATTATTATCCGACCTGGCTCAAGTGTTTGACACTATAAGGAAGCATAACATGCGACTCAACCCCGCAAAATGCACCTTCGCAGTTGAAGCAGGCAAATTCTTAGGTTTCATGCTCACACAAAGGGGAATTGAAGCAAATCCAGACAAATGTCAAGCTATACTCAAAATGAAGAGCCCAACCTGTGTCAAAGAAGTACAACAACTCAATGGGAGGTTGGCTGCCCTATCCCGATTCTTAGCAGGAGCTGCGATAAGATCTCTCCCCTTTTATGCTACTTTAAGAAAGGGAAAACAGTTCGAATGGACGACAGAGTGTGAGCAAGCTTTCCGAGACTTCAAGGAGTTCTTAGGACGGCCACCTATCCTATCTCGACCACGAGAAGGAGAACCACTCATATTATATCTTGCAGTAGGAAGCCGGGCGATAGCCTCAGCACTAGTCAGAGAAGACGAAAATGGGCAACAACCCGTCTACTTCATTAGCAAAGCACTACAGGGATCCGAGCTGAACTACCAGAAAATAGAAAAATTTGCCTATACTCTCATCCTAACATCTCGACGACTCCGCCCGTACTTCCAGGCTCACACCATTAAGGTTAGAACTAACCAGCCCATAAAAGGAATATTGCAGAAAACAAATTTAGCAGGCAGAATTCTACAATGGGCAGTCGAGTTGTCAGAATTCGACCTCCAATATGAAGCTCGGACGGCCATCAAATCACAGTATCTGGCCGACTTCATCGCAGAATTCACAGATACCCTGGAAACTCCCACAGAATGGAATCTCTACGTGGACGGTTCCTCAAATAAAAAGGGAGGCACAGTACCACACCATCATAAACAACATCCTGTACAAAAGAGGAATCTCAATACCTTTACTAAAATGCGTGCCGACCTCCAACACAAGGGAAGTGCTAGAAGAAATACATGGCGGCATTTGTGGCAATCACCTCGGAGCACGAGCTCTCGCCAAAAAAATACTTCGGGCGGGATTTTATTGGCCAACTCTATAGAAAGAAGCCACAGAATTTGTAAAGACATGTCCACCATGTCAAAAACATGCCAACTTTCACATCGCCCCACCAGAAGAGCTCATCAGCGTGACTTCGCCTTGGCCGTTTGCAAAATGGGGACTCGATCTTCTCGGCCCCTTCCCACAAGGATCAGGACAAGTTAAATTTCTCATAGTGGGAGTAGATTACTTTACAAAGTGGATCGAGGCAGAACCCCTAGCCAATGCCACCGTTCAAAGAAGCCGGAAATTCTTATATCGAAACATTGTCACAAGGTTCGGGGTTCCATATTCAATAACCACAGACAATGACACCCAATTCACAGATACATGCTTCAGAAAACTAGTAGCCGACTTGAATATAAAGCACCAGTACACCTCCGTCGAACATCCACAAGCCAATGGGTAGGCCGAAGCTGCTAACAAAGTCATATTGGCTGGATTAAAACGGAGATTACAAGATGTAAAGGGAGCCTGGGCAAAAGAGCTCCCACAGGTCCTATGGGCATATCGAACAACGCCACATTCCACCACGAAGGAATCCCCCTTCCGATTAGCATACGGAACAGAGGCGATGATTCCAATAGAGATTGAGGAAGGGTCGCCCAGAGTAGTTCATTACAATGAGGAAGCAAACTTCCAACTTCAGAGAGAAGAGCTCGACTTGTTACCCGAAATACAAGAAAGAGCCCGGATCAGGGAAGAAGCTCTAAAACGCCGAATGGCTTCCAGATATAATCAAAAGGTAGTGCCGAGAAGTTTCACAGAAAATGATCTCATCCTAATCCGAAACGATATCAGAACAACTCGACCAGGAGAGGGAAAGCTGGCAGCCAACTGGAAAGGACCCTACCGAGTTATAAAAATACTTGGAAAGGGCTACTACAGACTGTCTGAACTCGATGGACGAGAGCTTCCCAGGTCATGGCACGCCTGCAACCTCAGAAGGTACTACAGTTAGAAAAGATAAAAGATCTCATCATTGGATGCACTCTTTTTCCCGAAAAGGTTTTTTTAATGAGGCACCAAGATTGAGACTCAGACAATCCCATATGTATATATTTGCACTTTTCCTTTAAATAAAATATATTTTAGATACTCTACAAAGATTTCAAGACGCATTAATCTGAAGCATTCATCGTCCGATTATAAAGCAACAGATCGGCAGAAAGTGAAAAATAATTTCACTGCACGATCACGATAAAGACAATCGTTCGATAAAAGGTGAAAACGCGATTCACCCAAAGGACGATCTAGAGATGACAACCACTTTCTACAAATCGGCAAAGATGAACACAGAATAATGCAAGAAGTTATCGAAAGTGATCCAAAAAAGAACCTGACGAGGTCTTACGGATTGCTAAAATAATAACTTAAAGACTGGCCGACATTAAGAAGTCGGACCAAGTCAACCCAAGTTATAAGTAAACCCTGGAAAGAGGTCTGGCCAACCCTATTAAAGAGGATTACTTTAACTTAGAAGGGCTCGACATGACAAAGTCAGCCCAAAATGAGAAGTTATCAAAGTAGTCCCTGAAAGAGATCTGACGAGGATCCAAGAAAGAGGACTACAAATAACTTAAAGGAGATCGATATAATGAAGTCGGACTCCTACTAATAAAAAGTTATAAAAATAATCCCTGAAAGAGATCTGACAAGGATCCAAGAAAGAGGATTACAAATAACTTAAAGGAGACCGATATAACCAAGTCGGACTCCTACTACTAAAAAGTTATAAAAGTAATCCATGAAAGAGATCTGACAAGGATCCAAGAAAGAGGATTACAAATAACTTAAAGGAGACCGATATAACCAAGTCGGACTCCTACTACTAAAAAGTTATAAAAATAATCCCTGAAAGAGCTCTGACAAGGATCCAAGAAAGAGGATTACAAATAACTTAAAGGAGACCGATATAACCAAGTCGGACTCCTACTACTAAAAAGTTATAAAAGTAATCCCTGAAAGAGATCTAACAAAGATTCAAGAAAGAGGATTACAAAAATAACTTAAAGGAGACCGATATAATGAAGTCGGACTCCTACTACTGAAAAAGTTATGAAAGTAATCCCGGGAAGATACCCGACAAAGATCCAGGAAAGGGATTATAAAAATAACTTAGAAAAGGACTGCGAAAACAACTCGGAGGACTAACTTGAAGAAATCGGTCACAAATCATGGGAAATACAAGCCGGAGCGAGAACGAACCAAAAATCAAGTTAGACCTACCTAGTCACAACCACAAAGGATTTAAGATACAAAGTACAAAGCAATCCAAAAAAGGTTAAGCCGCAAGGTTCCAATATTCACAGAAAAAGAGATACCAAGTCAAGCACAAAAAGCATAAGGTTATAAAAGCCTCGGAGGCCACCAAAACCTATCTCAAAAAAGCTAAAGCAGGCTACCATTTGTTTTTCATAAAAAACAAAAGTTGCTAGGCAAGCAACGGGAAAGTATCAGCAGTGAACGAAACATAAAGAGTTAAAAAAAAGCCCACAAGCCGGGCCAACTACAAATCCAGAATAAAGTAAAAGCTAAGGGTCAGAAGACTTTTTAGCAGCATCAGCCCGAGGAGACGGAGGGCGAGTCTGGAGAGGAACGGCATCTACAGTACCGTCATCCCGGTTCAAGATCTGGCAGTCGGGATCAGAAGCGGGAGGACCAACCTCGGCAGGGACAGCAGAAGTCGACACCTTGGTAGAGGCTACAGGGGGAGGATCGACATCATCCTCATCCTCGTCATCAGGGACAACCTTGCCATCCCTGACAACATTGTCCAAGCTAAAGAGGGTCAGATCGGCATTGGGAGCAATAACCCGAACTTGTTCCTTCAGGTTCTCATAGGCAGCAGTTACACTGCCAACAAGATGACCTTGGAGTTCGGAATAATTAGATCGGGCATTCTCCAACTCTTCCCTCAGACGCAACATCTCCCGGTAAGACGTCAAATAACTGTCCTTATGTCGCATAGCCGTGTCCTCGGCCAGTCTCAGTGAACCAGCCAGAGAAGTAGAACTAGCCTTTTCATTCTCCAAGTCTTTCTCCAACTTGGCCACCCTCACTTCAAGCTCCTCCTTCAAGCCCTTCATCCGATCAAACTCCTGTTTGGCCTCTTCCATAAAAGCTTTAGTGGCATGGAGAGGAAGACTTTGAGCAGTTCGATATAGGGCCGCCCCCATGTGTGCTAACTTGATACCACTCCGGGTGATATAATCAAAGTGATGAAGAAGCGACACATCGTCCATAGAAAGAGCACCATAAGGGCCGATTTGTTGATCTACAAACTCAACCGCGTCAAAGTCAGGAGCATCAAGGTTAAAAGGCTCAATTGTTTTTTGCCTCTTACTAGGAGGGGCACCAGAAGCTGCAATAGAAGATTGAGGAGGGTCAACCAGGCGAACCCGAGGAGTAGGAATTGCTTTCCTCGGCCCAGGAGAACTTGGTACAGGAGGTTTAACTGGAGGTTGAGAAGATCCCTCTCCGGCCGCCTTGGCCGAGATGTTTAAAGCAGCGGTCGCCTTCTTCGCCTTCTTATAGGCCCTCATAGAGTCATTATTCTTCGACATCTCTAAAAAACACAAAAATCAAAGACAAGTTACAACACAGGAGAAACAAAGCTCGGGGGCAAGCATAAAAACAAATCAGACAGTACCCAAAGCAGCCCGAACCAAAGATGGATCACTAAAAAATCTCTTCGTGTCCAGATGGGGAGGCTTCCCCCACAAATCTTCAAGAACAACTACAAAGGCCCGCTCAACCTCACTAAGCATTTCCCATGTATAACGTGGCACTCTTACATTCTTTTGCCACTCCAGAGGAAAAGCAGGCTCATCATTTTCATCAAGAAAAAAGGGGCGAACCCCCTCAATGGCACGGACTCGGAAGAAATAGTTCTTAAAATCTTTAAACGACTCATCATACATGGCAAAAACTTTATGCCCCTGGGCCGACCTGAAAGAAACCCAGGAAGCTTTCTTTTTGGAGGAACCTCCAGGTTTGGCCGAGACAAAAAGATAAAAGAAAAGAGTTTCAGAAGGTGTTATGTCCAACTCTTGGCAAAGAAGTTGAAATATTTTGATAAAACCCCAGGAGTTTGGATGAAGCTGGGACGGAGCAATATTGCAGGACCACAACAAGTCAGTTTCAAAAGCAGTAAAAGGGAAAGTAACATTTAATTGGCTGAAGAAGTATTCGTAAGCATAGAAAGAGGGACGCTCCCCCTCGACAGAAGTCGAAAAACAAACTCTCTCATCGGAATCAGGAGCAACAAGCTCATAATCCCCCTCGCGGGCACGGTTATCACAAATCCTATGGCGCTTCCTCAGCTCTGTGCAAAATTCAGCATCCACAATAGAAACACACAACAAAACAAGGGAGTCCAGCCAATCGGACATCCCCTCAGAAACTCTGGAAGACATCTCTACAATGTTATTACGAGAAGACATGAGGCCAACTAATCCTACAAGTAAGAAAAGAAGATGGGATTACTAAAAACATCTCGGACAAGGGAGAAAACAACTCAATACGATGCAGGTGAACACACAGAAAAGGAAAATCCCAAGACTCAAACCAAAATCTTGGGGCATTCTTTGGAGGCAGTAACAAAGCAAGGTTTCCAGGAAAATCTACAGCTCTCACCCCAGCATCTTTCAAACAAGAAAAAGACTTCAAACAAAGCAAGCATTTCCAGAAGCATAAGTCATCACAGTCAACCAAGCAAAAAGCATTCCCAAAACATCAAAACGCGCCAAATGGAAATCATCAAAGGTACGAACTTTTGAGAAATCAGACAGAAAGCTTGCAAGCAAAACAAGGAATGGATGCAGAGTTTCTATCAGATATTAAAAAATCAGAAGCAACAAACAAAAACCATATAAAAGCCTCGACGGAAATGCCAGAAGAACACACAAAAGAAAACCAAGAAAAACAAATCTACAGCGACAAACAAATACAAAATCACGAAAAGGTTCAAACTTTCAAAACATGCAAAAGCAAAAGCTTCACCAAAAAACTAAAAGATGAAGCCGTGAAAGAAGCAAGAAGGTTAGTACCAACCTGAAAAGGCAGCAGACTTTAGGAAAGGAGAAGAGGGACGGCGAAATCTGGAATCACCACCTCGAAGCAAAAGAAAAGACACGAGCAAAAAAAATGTCACTGGGCTGAAACGCGAAACTACAGGCAGAGGCTTCAGAAAAATCAAACAAACGCCGTAACACAAAAAAAATTGAAAGCGAGAGAATGAAGGGAAAAATGCGAAGAAGTTACGAAAAGGGCAAAAGAAGAGAAACCGTTTCTGGGTTTTTCAAAATCAAAATAAAGAGCCAAAAGAAAATGGGGCAATTAATGCTAAAATTAAAAGGCATTAAACCCTCACACGTTCCCAAAGCGCCGATATAAAAGCGCGCGCTTTTAGAGGAAAACGTTCTACATTCAAAAGCTTCTACAGAGGAATCAACTACCTCAAAACAGGAACACTCCCCACGGAAGAAAAGGAGGCGAAGAGGATAAAAAGGGAGGCACAGTATTACACCATTATAAACAACATCCTGTACAAAAGAGGGATCTCAGTACCATTACTGAAATGCGTACCGACCTCCCACACAAAGGAAGTATTAGAAGAAGTACACGGCGGCATTTGTGGCAACCATCTCGAAGCATGAGCTCTCGCCAAAAAAGTACTCCGGGCGGGGTTTTATTGGCCAACTCTACAGAAAGAAGCTACAGAATTTGTAAAGACATGCCCACCATGTCAGAAACATGCCAACTTTCACATCGCCCCGCCAGAAGAGCTCATCAGCGTAACTTCGCCTTGGCCGTTTGCAAGGTGGGGGCTCGACCTTCTCGGCCCCTTCCCCCAGGGGTCAGGACAAGTTAAATTTCTCATAGTAGGGGTAGACTATTTCACAAAGTGGATCGAGGGAGCCCCTAGCCAACGCCACCGCTCAAAGAAGCCGGAAATTCCTATATAGAAATATCGTCACAAGGTTCGGGGTTTCATATTCAATAACCATAGACAATGGCACTCAATTCACAGATGCAGGCTTCAGAAAACTAGTAGCCGACTTAAATATAAAGCATCAGCACACCTCCGTTGAATATCCACAAGCCAATGGACAGGCCGAAGCTACCAACAAAGTCATATTGGCCGGATTAAAACGGAGATTACAAGATGCAAAGGGAGCTTGGGCAGAAGAGCTTCCACAGGTCCTATGGGCATATGGAACGACGCCACACTCCACCACGAAGGAATCCCCCTTCTGGTTAGCATACGGAATAGAGGCAATGATTCCAGTAGAAATTGAGGAAGGATCGCCTAGAGTAGTTCATTACAATAAGGGAGCAAACTCCCAACTTCAGAGGGAAGAGCTCGACCTACTACCTGAAATCCAAGAAAGAGCTCGGATCAGGGAAGAAGCTCTAAAGCGCCGAATGGCTTCCAGATATAATCAAAGGGTAGTTGACAAACCCCAATTTGACGGTTTGTTTTGCATTGAATTTAGAGTATTTTGATAACCTTTTGTCACACTTAGCCTAAGAATTAGCATGATTTGGTTATCTCTCCCATATTTGTGCTTAAGTGTAAAAACATGCTTTTTAAACCTTATTTTGATGAATTCTAGTTCTTCTTTGATTCCATAAGATGCCTTGAGGTGTTTGCTAGTGATTCCAGGATTGAAATAGGCTATGCATGGATCAAAGGAAGCAAGGAAGGAAGCATACAAGTGGAGAGAAGCATAAAAGTCAAAGAAGCAAAGTCAGCCATGCACGCGCACGCGCACAAGGCGCTCGCGCGCACAATGCAGAATCGACCAGGGACGCGCACGCGTACCATGCGTGCACGCGCCGATGATGACACATGACCTCATTAATGAAACACGTGCCTGGCGATTTGAGAGGGTTTCTGAACCCATTTTTGGCGCCAAATTGCTAAGGGAAAGGAATAAAAGGATGAAGGATTAAGGGGAAGACACAAGGAATGATCATCATCATTCCCAACCACTAATCACTTTTAGTTTAGTTTAGTTTTGAGAGTTAGTTTCTAGAGAGAGAAGCTCTCACTTCTCTCTAGAATTAGGATTAGGTTTAGTTCAATAACCTTAGATCTAGATTTTAACTCATGCTTTCATCTCCTTCTACCTTTCAATTCTTTGTTGCTACATTCAATCTTCTTCTATTCCTTTATTGTAATTTCCTTTATGTTGTTCTTATATTTTGTTGTAGATCTAGTATTGTTCCTTCTACTTTCTTCCAATTCAATAAGAGGTAATTCATAATAATTGTTCTTCTTTGCTTTTCTATTGTTGATCTCTTGCCTTTGTAGTTGCAGATTCCTTTAATTCTTACAATTAATAATGTTTACTTCTATTGCACTCTATGTGTTTGTTGAAATGCCTCTTCTAGATATAGTATAGATTTTGTTCTTCTTGGCCTAGGTAGAGTAATTAGTGACACTTGAGTTATCTAATTCCTTTGTTGATTGATAATTGGAGAGATTGCTAATTGGTTTGGAGTGCACTAAAGCTAGTCTTTCCTTGGGAGTTGGCTAGGACTTGTGGCTAAAGTCAATTCATCCACTTGACTTTCCTTTAATTAGTAAGGGTTAACTAAGTGGTAGCAATGAACAATTCTCATCACAATTGAGAAGGATAACTAGGATAGGACTTCTAATTTTCAGGTTGACAAACCTCAATTTGACGGTTTGTTTTGTATTGATTTTTTGGGGATTTTATCACCTTTTACCCATATTTATTCAAGAAATAGCATGGTTTTGTATATTCTCCTTTAATTGTGCTTGAATGTGAAAACATGCTTTTTAGGACTCAAAATAGCTAAATTTAATTCACCTTGATTCTATTAGATGCCTTGATATGTTTGTTAAGTGATTTAAGGTTTAGGAGGCAAAGATTGGATTAAGGGAATGAAGAAAGAAAGCATGAAAAGTTGGAGAACTCATGAAGAAATGGAAGAACCGGAAAGCTGTCAAGCCGACCTCTTCGCACTTAATCGGCCATAACTTGAGCTACAGAGGTCCAAATGATGCGGTTCCAGTTGCGTTGGAAAGCTAACATCCAGGGCCTCGAAACGATATAAGATTTGCCATAGTTGCTACACGTATGGTGGCGCGCACGCGCAAAGTACGTGCACGCACCGTTGCTGCCACCTGGTTCACTTAAAACAAAACGTGGCCAGCGATTTTAGAAGCCTTGTGGGCCCAATCCAACTCATTTCTGATGCTATTTAAGCCAAGGATTGAAAGGGGATCAACATACTTTTGGAGACTTTTCATACTTTTCATACTTTAGAAGTTAGTTACCATTAGTTTAGTTTTAGCTTAGTTAGTAGTGAGAGTTAGTTTCTAGAGAGAGAAGCTCTCACTTCTCTCTAGAATTAGGATTAGGTTTAGTTCTTAGATCTAGGTTTTACATTCAATCTTCTTCTATTCCTTTGATTGTAATTTCCTTTATGTTGTTCTTATGTTTTGTTGTAGATCTACTATTGTTCATTCCATTTTCTTTCAATTCAATAAGAGGTAATTCATAATAATTGTTCTTCTTTGCTTTTCTATTGTTGATCTCTTGCCTTTGTAGTTAGATCTCTCTTTAATTCTTGCAATTTATGTTGTTTACTTTTATTGCCTTTTATGTGTTTGATGAAATGTCTCTTATAGCTATTAGTTAGATTTTGTTCCTCTTGGCCTAGGTAGAGTAATTAGTGACACTTGAGTTATCTAATTCCTTTGTTGATTGATAATTGGAGAGATTGCTAATTGGTTTGGAGTGCACTAAAGCTAGTCTTTCCTTGGGAGGTGGCTAGGACTTGTTAATGCACTATGAAGAAGAGCCATTCTATGATGCACATCAACCCAATGGTTATGGTGACTCACCTTGTGATTTTCAAGAACCACCACCATGTGCCTATGATCCATACCCTCAACATAACTCCCAACCATACTCACAAGCCCCTTCTTACCAACCATCTTCATATGACCCTAATCCATATCCATCCTAC
>NC_029792.2:119938364-119940183 GCF_000816755.2 Arachis ipaensis
AATCAATTGGCCTCCCAATGCTTGAACACTCAAGGAACTTCCATGGCTACATGTGGAGAATCAAATGAAGAACATAGCATGAAGGAGAGATTGGAAACTCCGGTGGAAAATAAGGAAAGTTGCTTTGTATTGGAACAATTGGAGGAAGCTTTAATTGTTGAAGACAAGGAAGAAGTGGTAGAAGACTTAGGAGATGCGGAGCTTCCATGGGAACATAGAGTTGAAGAAAACCCCTCCAAGATGATTGAAATTGATGCTAGGGAGGAAAGTACACACCTTCCAAGGCATATCCCATATGAAGACTTGGATGGGATAGAGAAAGAATTGAGTTCCCTTGGTGATGAAGATCAAGAATCAAGTCTTAGTGGTGAAGAATCCTTTAAGCATGAAGAACCTTCTCCGGTTGGATTTGAAAGCGTTGAGGAGGTAAATTTTTATCACCCTCCCTATTATGATTTGAGTAAAGGAAAAGGTTTAGATAAAATTGTTGAACAAAGGATTGAGATTAAGAGATCTTGTGAGAAGGTGGAGATCCTTAGAAAAAGGAGGACGGGAGTTTGGAATGCTTGGATTGGTGCAAAAACATAGAAAATTTTTTTTGAAAAACAGAGCACCATCCACGCGTACGCGTACATGATGCGTACGCGCACTTCCAGCATTTTCGACCATCCACGCGCGCGCGCCATGCGTGCGTACGCGTGGATTGAGAAGTTCCAACCTCCATACATTTTTCAGAGAGTTGTGCCTGCGCCGCGCCAACGTTGTGCCTTTCGCACAAACCAACTCGCGCGTACGCGCACATGATGCGTACGCGCCACTCTCGAAATAAGCCAACGACGCGCGCGCGCCATGCGTGCGTACGCGCGGATTTCTTTCTCCCATCCACTTTTCCTTTCTTCTCCTCTTTCCAATTCTTTCCTTCTCCTCTCTCCTTCTCCTTTCTCCTACCCCTCATCCAACACTTCCAAACACCATTGATAACCATTTATTTTAGTTAGTTAATTAGTTAGTCGGTTAGTTAATTCGTTAGTTTTAGTTTAGTTTTCATTTTATTTTCTCTCTTTTCATCATAAGTGTTGGATTATTGACTTTGTTTACCATACATTGCTGCCCCTTGTTGCCTAAATGCTATTTTAGCATGAATGTTTTTAGATATTCTTTGTTGGATTCTATGATTGAGGTTATATTTTGTTACTTGGTTTTGAGTTCTTCATGCTTACCTTTTGAAAAATACCAAGTGATGAGAATTGTCTTCGAGCTTATAACTCTTTTGAATTGCATGTTGTAGCTAGCCACCATGTGATTTGGACCATATTCTTTGATTAGGCAACCTCTTGATGGATAATGTTGAGCATTTACCTTAATGCATTGTATTTCATGATTATATCCATCCATATGTTTGACTTGAATGCTTTCATGCTTCTCTAATGCTTGTCTTACCTTACAAGCTTACTTAAAGCATCTCAAGCACACTAGGATAAGTGAAGTGCATGCTTCTTTTGTGACATAGCTTTTATGCTAATGTGTATTCTAAACCGCGCAATTTAGAATTCACACACCTAATATTTCTTAATGTCACACTAATTCACTCACCTCATTCTAGTGATTTACCTCATTCCAACAATGTATGCTTCCTTGCTTTTATATCTTCTCATCTTATGGTGTTATATTTTTGTTTTTCATAACGAATGCACCACAAGCAACCATGAAGGCGGAAGAAAGAACACATCGCAATTCGGAGAGTCGTCGTACCCCCTTGCTCATCTTCGAGTGCACCGAGGACGGTGCAAACTTTTAAGTGTGGGGAGGTCGTCCGACC
>NC_029792.2:119943282-119959350 GCF_000816755.2 Arachis ipaensis
CGAGGACGGTGCAAACTTTTAAGTGTGGGGAGGTCGTCCGACCGGTCGGCGATTTTGGGTGACAAATTTCTAATTCCAACACTTTTGCATTTCATTCTAGGATTTTAGGATTTTTACTTGCATTTTCTTATTATTGCATATATATACACAATAAGCTTAGTCAAAATAATGAAATTTTCCAAGGATTTCTATCTATAGGGCACCAATTGATTTGAGTGGAAAACTTTTCATAGAACTTGCTTGAATTATATATATTGTGGAACATGATTTATGAGCTAAGAACACAAGCTTGTGAGATTTGAGCCTAACGGTGTGGTTACATCTTACCTCTTCGCACTTAATCGACCATAACTTGAGCTACAGAGGTCCAAATGATGCGGTTCCAGTTGCGTTGGAAAGCTAACATCCAGGGCTTCGAAACGATATAATATTTGCCATAGTTGCTACAAGTATGGTGGCGCGCACGCGCAAAGTACGCGCACACACCGTTGCTGCCACCTGGTTCACTTAAAACAAAACGTGGCCAGCGATTTTAGAAGCCTTGTGGGCCCAATCCAACTCATTTCTGATGCTATTTAAGCCAAGGATTAAAAGGGGATCAACATACTTTTGGAGACTTTTCATACTTTTCATACTTTAGAAGTTAGTTACCATTAGTTTAGTTTTAGCTTAGTTAGTAGTGAGAGTTAGTTTCTAGAGAGAGAAGCTCTCACTTCTCTCTAGAATTAGGATTAGGTTTTGTTCTTATGTTTTATTGTAGATCTACTATTGTTCATTCCATTTTCTTTCAATTCAATAAGAGGTAATTCATGTAGATCTTGTTTCCTTTAATTGTTGTTGTTAATTCTTTACATTTGATTGTAGTTAGAATTAATTCTTGTTGTTGATTTACTATGTTTTTCTTTTGTGCCTTTCAAGTGTTTGATGAAATGCTTGGTTGGATTTTAGAGTAGAGTTTTATGTTCTTGGCTTGGAAAGGTAACTTAGGAACTCTTGAGTTACTAATCAATATATGTAAGGAAAAAAAAGTGAAAAATGGGTAGTTAGAATGGCTCGCATTCGTATAGGTCATTAAATAGGTTAGGTGGGAAGTTTAAGCTCATCAAAGATTCAAATTTCAAGCTCACTTGACCAAATATGCATCCTACCTTGACCCTAGCCCCATTACAATCAATGAAAAGACCTCATGATACTTGTATGCATGCATGAAATAAATGTTGATTGTTAGAAGAAAAACAAATCTTGGAAAGCATGAAATAGAGGAGAATTGAGTGAATCAACCCTAAACACTTGAGCGAATAGAGTGCAAACACATCCGGTGAGGGTTCGATGCTCAATTACATGTTTTCACCTATATTATCTATATTCTTGCAAGTTTGAACTCTTTTGACAATTCAATACAATTGTGGTTTGGACTTAGTCCTTATTACTTAGCTCTTGTGCTTACACATGCTCTCTTGGGAATTGATTTGTTTGAACTAAGCATTTCCAATTGCTTTAGATAGTTGCATTTAGATAGGACTCATATAGTTTAGTTGCATTCAATAAATGTCATAACCCTTAGTTCCTTCTTATTTTAGCATGAGGACATGCTAAGGCCTAAGTGTGGGGAGGTTGACAAACCCCAATTTGACGGTTTGTTTTGCATTGAATTTAGAGTATTTTGATAACCTTTTGTCACACTTAGCCTAAGAATTAGCATGATTTGGTTATCTCTCCCATATTTGTGCTTAAATGTAAAAACATGCTTTTAAGCCTTATTTTGATGAATTCTAGTTCTTCTTTGATTCCATAAGATGCCTTGAGGTGTTTGCTAGTGATTCCAGGATTGAAATAGGCTATGCATGGATCAAAGGAAGCAAGGAAGGAAGCATACAAGTTTCTAATTTTCATACCTTGCCAAGAGCCTTTTATAGTTGTTAGTTTATTTTCATTGCCATTTACTTTTCATGCTTCTTATCCAAAACCCCAAAATAACTCATAACCAATAACAAGACACTTTATTGTAATTCCTAGGGAGAACGACCCGAGGTCCAATACTTCGGTTTATAAATTTTAGGGGTTTGTACTAGTGACAAACAACTTTTTGTATGAAAGGATTAGTGATTGGTTTAGAAACTATACTTGCAACGAGAATTCATTTGTGAAATTCTAAACCGTCAAAAATCCAATCATCAAAATGGCGCCGTTGCCGGGGATTTGCAATGGTGTTATGTTATTGGTTATTGTATATATGTGAATAGTGTGGATATGTTTGCTTTTGTTAGCTCTTGCTAGTTTTAGGATTTAATTTTCTTGCTTCTTATTTGATTTTGTTTTCATTTTCTTCTCGCTATCATGAATTCTCACCTTGGCTATGAGTTTGGTTATCAACATGTTGTAGGAAATGAGGACTATAATGAAGATGTGTATCAAGAATGGGATGACCAAAGGTGGGAGGAGCCATATGCATATGATCACTCTTCATGGCAACAACCTCCACCAACGCACTATGAAGAAGAGCCATTCTATGATACATACCAATCCAATGGCTATGGTGAATCACCTTTTGACTTCCAAGCACCGCCACCATATGCCTATGAATCTCATCCTCAACATGAACCTCAACCATTCTCACAAGCCTTTCATCACCAAGCACCACCCTATGATCCATATCCATCATATAACCAATCATCCACACCATATTCTTATGGCCATTATGAGCAAGAACCTTTAGAACCACCACAACCCTATCAAGATTACTCCCAAGAACCACCTCAATACTCATCATCTCCATACCTTTACCAAGAAGAACCACCTTCCTACCATGAACCCTCCCTCCAAAATAATGAACCTTCCTATTCACCCCAAGCCCCAATAGACGATCCCCTCACTTTGTTACTCCAAGGACAAGAAGCCATGAAGCGGGATACACTTGAGTTTGTGACCAATTTGACCAAGGTGGTGCACACTTTAGCCCACCAATGCTTAAATACTCAAGGTACTTCCGTGACCACATGTGAAAAGTCAAAAGAAGAGCAAAGTATGAAGGAGAAATTGGAAAATTCGGTAGAGAAAGAGGAGTCAAATTTTGTATTGGAGCAACTAGAGGAAGCTATAATCATTGAAGAAAAAGAAGAAGTGGTTGAAGATTTAGGAGATGTTGAAAGTCCAAGGGAATGTAGCATCATGGAGAACTCTTCCAAGAAGCTTGATATTGATGTTAAGGAGGGTACGCAATCTCCAAGACATATCATCGTTGGAGACTTGGAAGAGGTTTATCAAGAGATGGATTCAATCATGGATGAATTTCTCTCTACAATGGAATCCTCTCCCATTGGACATAGAGTTGAAAGTATAAAAGAATGTGCACAACCTCCCATACCCTTGGTGAGCAATGAGGAAGAAAGCTACCAAGAGGAAAACGTTGGCATGGTGTATATTGAAATTGAAGAATATGAGGAGGTTGATCAAGAGATGACCCTGTTCATCAATGAATTTCTATCCAAAGTTGAATCGCCTCTCATTAAACAAGAAGAAGTTCTTGAAGATAACACCAAGCCACGTAACAAAGAAGATGAGGTTGAAAGTGAAGAGAATTGTGAAGAGGTGGAAACAACTAGAGAAGAGCACAAGGAAGTGGACCTTGCATTATCTAAGTGTGGGGAGGTCTCCCTTCCCGAGTCACCATCCAACACAACATTCAAGTGGGTAAAATTCTTATCCATAAGCTTCACTTTCTCGCTTGAATATGGTTTGATTGAAACGGATGGACAACTTAGAGCTCTTTGTGGAATTAAAAGCAAGAATAAGTTGTGTAGTGGTTGCAAGTTAGGAATTAGGCTCATTAAGGTCAAAGCTTCAAGGTATAGGGATGATGTTGGGACAAGAATTGCTTTATATGGATCTAGGAGGAAGCATTGGTGGAGTAAAGAGAATTCTATGTGTCAATTACCTTTACGTCAACCGCTCATCCGACAAAACCATGAAACTCAACTAACGGATGGGTGTGAAGACAAGATATGGGATCCCGGTTCGCTATGTGAAGACCAACTATGGGGACTCATATCTTGGGTAGAACTTTGCCCAAGCTTGAGAAATTCTGTCAACCAATTGAGAAGCAAGGATCCTTGGAGATTCAAGGATGAGTACAAACATAAGCCACCATGACAATAAGCATCTCAAAATGTCCAACTTAAGAACTTAAACTAAAAGTGCTAGGTGGGAGACACCCCACCATGGTAAACTCTTTCCATTCTCTTTTAAATTTGCTTAATAAGTGATTTGAGTTACCATTGTAGGTAGATATTTCACATAATTTGTTTGTACAACTTAATTGTTAGCTTAGTCACAAGCATGTTGTGTTTAGTAGTAGATGAATAATATCAAAAATTGCATTTTTGTGAATTGTATGATGGTTGAGTGAATAAGAGTTGTGAACACTAAGGGGAGCACCCAGCAAGTTTTTAGTTTTTCTTTGCCCAGAGAGTTAGGCCATTTCCGGGCTCGCTTTAGGCCCCAGGCCCAACCCGATCTGCGCGAGCGCATGCATCGCGCCAGCGCGCCATTTCACAATTCGTCAATGTACGCGGACGCGCACTTGCCGCGCGCGCGTCCTTGCGTGGTGCCACCAAACTAGGCCATGGACCAGAGAGTTGGGCGAGCCTCAAGCCCATTCTAAGCCTCAGGCCCAATCTCATGTACGCGTGCGCGCAAGGTACGCGCACGCGCCCCTGCCTAATATGCCACCCCACGTTAGCGCGCACTGTACGCTCACGCGTGGATCTCCATCCCCCTCAATGCATGCGGACGCGTATTTGCCGCATGCGCGCAAATCGAGTGGCGCGACTCCCAGGCCATTCTCCAGAGAGTTAGGCCTGAGTTGGGCCAACTCTAAGCCCCTAGCCCAACTCCATGCACGCGTGCGCGCACGGTACGCGCACGCGCCCTTCCCTATTTTGCTCACCCCCGCTTAAGCGCGTTGTACGCGCACGCGTAGGACCCACGTTTTTTTCAATGGACGCGGACGCGCAAGGTGCGCGCGCGCGCCGATTCAAAAATAGGGATAACCCTAGCTCGCGAAGCACACTGCGCAGTCGCGCACCCCATTTCCCCAGCCTCCATCTTCATCTTCTTCTCTCCCCCAATTGCCATCGCAGAAGCAGCACCGGCCGCCGCCGCGCCATCATCACCGCCGGCTACTCGCCCTCAACTTCTCTTCCCCTCTCACCACCACCCGTCCTCTCCCTCTCTCTCTCTCACTCCTCTCTTTCTCCACCACCGCGCCACCATCTCCGCCGCCGCGCCACCATCACTGCCTTCCCCTCTTCTCTCTCCCCTTCTCTCTTACTCCTCTAACCTCTGACCTCCTCGCCCTCTCACCATCGCCGTCCCTCCTCCCCTCAGTTTCTCGAACCACCGCGCCACCGTTCACGGCGGTGCCAGTCTCTGTCTCTGCTGCCCCTGCCCTATCATAGTTCCCCCCTTTCCATTCTCAGTTTTATTTCCGGCTCCCAGGTTCCTGCTCCATTTCTGTTAATTCTTTTCTATTTTTCCTTTTCATTTGTTCATTCATGTTAGTTCCTAAAATTGCATGTTAGTTAGCTAAATTCAAAATTTGTATGTTAGGTTAGATAGATATAATTGCTGTTAGGTAGCTAGGACTGGATAGAGGATTCTAGGCCTGATAATTGCTCCGTATGTGCATATCTACTGCTTGCTTCCTTGGGTACGGTATATTGGTTTTGGGTTGATATTCCATGCAATATGTGTTGCCACATAATATCTGTTTGCTGCTGTGCGTGATTGATGCTATTTTTGTGCTAATTGTGCTATTTTGCTATCCGGGAACGTCCAATTTTAAGCCGGAATGCTGCCCGATTTTCAAGGAAATTAGTTTCATCTTGATCTTTATTTCAGTTTTGGGCAAATTTCCGTTTCCTTTTTGACTTCCCGGATTTGCACATTCATGGTGAACATAAACCACAACTTTTCTTTTCATTACGCATAAATATCATCATATCACTAACCTACTTTTCTAACTTACTAACTTCTTTAGCCATTCCACTTCCACTCACCTTTAACCATCTTTACCAAATTCCTTCAACTATATGATGATATTATTGCCGTGTGAATATGAGTTGTTGACTTTAATGAAGCTTGCATTTTTTTTGGTTTACTTGTTCACTTTTGCATATTCATTGCAACATCATGATTGTACGACCGCAGCCCCATCATCTTCTACGACCGCAGCTCCTTCACCATCTACAGGCCCTCCAGCAGCACCTGAGCCTACCTATCTCCTGGTCCAGCGTCTCTTCCAGTTCATAGAGCGAGAGCGACACCATGTCAGACGCCGTTTGGATCGGATGGACCAGGCACTTATCTCCCTTGGCGCTGAGTTACCTCCGCTTCCAGACTCTCCGACCTCCGATGAGCAGGATCATCAGGAGGAGGACGCGGAGGCACCGGTTTAGCAGGATGCCCCTGACACTACAGAGCCACCACAGACTCAGGAGGAGCCGGTCCCGCAGCCACAGTCAGAGCCAGAGCCTATCGTTGTACCCCCCACTGATCCTCCGGTTTAGCATCGAGGACGATGCTTGGTTTTAAGTGTGGGGAGGGCACCGGTAGCATTATTTGGGAACCGGTGAACTTTTTCGGCCTAGTTATCTCATTTTGCACATCTTTGTATATATTTTGATGCCATTTCTAGTTTGCTTTGGATACTTTTATTGTTTATTTTGGATTTTAGATATTTTGATGCTTTTGGATATTTTTAGATGTTTTGGATGATAGATTCCGTACTTTTAGTTAGATTCTTCTTTATACATTTTGTTCATCCTTGTTTTTAGTTTGTAGTTGTGATTAGAAATCATACTTTGGATTGCAAATATTTAGTCACCATTTTTGCATAATATATTGGTTTTAAGTGAAAAAGGAAAGGGTGAACTAAGAAAATTTTTGAACTTTTCAATCACAACAATGCTTAGTCAAACATTGAGATTTTTCAAGAAGTTTAAATATAGGGCATTAACCCAATTGATTGAAAGAGAATTTTTGAAACTTGCTTGAATTTCATACCTTGTGAAGCATGTATTGAATTGAGAACACAAGCTTGTGAGACTTGAGCCTATTGATGTGGTTACATTTTATAACCAATTATTTTCCATTCTTGTGTGAAATTGTTCTCTTTCCATGATTGTGATCCTTGATTTGCTTGATTCTATATATCCGTTTATTTCTTGTGTTTGTGCATTTATATGATTGAGGCCATTATTTCATTAGCCACTTACCCAAATAGCCAACCTTTTACTCCCCATTGTTAGCCAATTTTGAGCCTATGCTCAACCCACTTATTCTTATTTTAGCACATTACAAGCCTAAGGCGGAAAACCAATGAAAAGTCCTTGTTTGGATCTTTGATTGACCTAGGCTAGTGAGAGTGTTTTATTATTCAAAGTTGGTGAGGCTTGGGAACATTGGATGGGATAAAAAGGGGCAGTACACTTTTATGTTTAAAGATTTGGGCACATATTCATGTATTGATTAAATGTAGAGACCTTATGCATTGATGTTCTCGTATTTAGTTTGAAAGAAGAAAAAGAAAAAAAATATATAAAAAAAATGATGATGAAAAGAAAAGGAAAAAAAATGTATATAGAAAAAGAAAAAAAGAAAAAAAGAAAGAAAAGAGAAAAGCAATAAAGGGGACAAAATGCCCCAAAGTGAAGCTCAATAAGAATCAATGCATAAGTGTTGTGAAATGAAAAGAAAATGCATGAGTATGTAAGGAAAAAAAAAGTGAAAAATGGGTAGTTAGAATGGCTCGCATTCGTATAGGTCATTAAATAGGTTAGGTGGGAAAGTCTATGCTAATCAAAGATTCAAATCCTAGTCCACTTGACCATAAATGATCCTACCTTGACCCTAACCCCATTACAACCTAAATGAAAGACCTCATGATGAATGTATACACGCATTGAATAAGTGTTGATCGTTAGAAGAAAATCAAATTTTGGAAAACATGATTAGAAGAGAATTGAGTGAATTAACCCTTAAACACTTGAGCGAATAGAGCGGATACACATCCGGTGAGGGTTCAAAAGTTCAATCACATGTGTTCACCCATATTATCTATATTCTTGCAAGTTTGAACTCCTTTTTGACAATTCAATACAATTGTGGTTTGGACTTGGTCCTTATTACTTAGCTCTTGTACTTACACATGCCCTCTTGGGAATTGATTTGTTTGAACTAAGCATTTCCAATTGCTTTAGATAATTGCATTTAGATAGGACTCATATAGTTTAGTTGCATTCAAAGTGCCGAGAAGTTTCACAGAAAATGATCTCATCCTAATCCGAAATGATATTGGAACAACTCGACCAGGAGAAGGAAAGCTGGCAGCAAACTGGAAGGGACCCTACCGAGTTGTAGAAGTACTTGGGAAGGGCTACTACAGACTGTCTGATCTCGATGGACGAGGGCTTCCCAGATCATGGCACGCTTGCAATCTAAGAAGGTACTACAGTTAGGAAGGTAACAGATCTCATTATTGGATGCACTCTTTTTCCTGAAAAGGTTTTTTAATGAGGCACCAAGTTGAGACCCAGACACTATCCGACTTAAAGGGATGAAAAAATTTCCACATGTATATATTTGCATTTTTACTTTGAATAAAGTTAATTTAGATATTCTACAAAGAGTTCAAGACGCATTAATCTGAAGAATTCATCGTCCGATTATAAAGCGACAGGTCGGCAGAAAGTGAAAAACAATTTCACTGCACGACCACGATAAAGATAAACCGTCCGATAAAGGTGAAAGCGCGATTCACCCAAAGGACGATCTAAAGATGCCAACCACTTTCTACAAATCTGCAAAGATGAACACAGAATAATGTAAGAAGTTATCGAAAGCAATCCAAAAAGAACCTGACTAGGTCTTACGGATAGCTAAAATAATAACTTAAAGACTGCCGACGTCCAAAAGTCGGACCAAGTCAACCCAAGTTATAAGTAAACCCTGAAAAGAGGTCTGGCCAACCCTATTAAAGAGGATTACTTTAACTTAGAAGGGCTCGACCTAACAAAGTCAGCCCAAAATAAAAAGGTTATAAAAGTAATCCCTGAAAGAGACCTGACAAAGGTCCAAGAAAGAGGATTACAAAAATAACCTAGAAGAGATCGACATAAAGAAGTCAGTCTCCTACAACGAAAAGTTATAAAAGTAATCCTTGAAAGAGACCTAACAAAGGTCCAAGAAAGAGGATTACAAAATAACTTAGAAGAGATCGACATAAAGAAGTCGGTCTCCTACAACGAAAAGTTATAAAAGTAATCCCTGAAAGAGACCTAACAAAGGTCCAAGAAAGAGGATTACAAAATAACTTAGAAGAGATCGACTTAAAGAAGTCGGTCTCCTACAACGGAAAGTTATAAAAGTAATCCTTGAAAGAGACCTGACCAAGGTCCAAGAAAGAGGATTACGAAGTAACTTAGAAATCGACATAAAGAAGTCGGTCTCCCACAAACTGGTTATAAAAGTAATCTCTAAAAGAGACCTGACCAAGGTCCAAAAAAGAAGATTACTTTAAATAAATTGACATCGATCAACTACTTGGAAAAGGGCAAAGAAGTCGAGCCTGGATTGCTAAATCGAAGCCACGCATCGACAACGAGCCCTCAAAGAAGCTAAGACAGGCGCAAACAAGTGTGACATAAAAGCCTCAGGGTCAGACCCAAAAGCTCAGAAGCTATTCGTTGTGTTTTTAAATAGTGTTGCTAAAAAAGCAACCAGAAAAAGTGTCAACAAAATAAACCAAAGAGTTTTAAAGCCCACAAGCCGGGCCAACTACAAAATATCCAAAGTAAATCAGCTAAAGGTCAGAAGGCTTCTTAGCAGCATCAGTTTGAGGAGAAGGAGGGCGAGCCTGGAGAGGAACAGCATCCACAGTACCATCGTCCCGGTTTAAAATCTGACAGTCAGGATCAGAAACGGGAGGGTCGACCTTGGCAGGAGGAACAGTAGGCGCTGACACCTTGGCAGAAGACACAGGGAGGGGATCGACCTCATCATCATCATCCCCATCATCAGGGACAATCTTGCCATCCCTGACAATGTTGTCCAGGCTAAAGGGAGTGAGATCGGCCTCGGGAGCAATAACCCGAATTTGCTCCTTCAAATTCTCGTAAGCAGCAGTCACGCTGCCAAAGAGATGACTTTGGAGCTCAGAATAATCTTCCCGGACATTGTCGAGCTCCCCCCTCAGACGCAACATCTTACGATAGGATGTAGCGTAACTATCCTTGTGCATCATGGCTGTGTCCTCAGCCAACCTCAAAGAAGCTGCCAGTGATTGAGAACTCGCCTTCTCGTTCTCTAAGTCTTTCTCCAGCCTGGCTACCTTTATCTCAAGTTCCTCCTTCAACTCCCTCATCCAATCAAACTCTTGTTTTGCCTCCTCCATAAACGCTTTAGTGGCATAGAGAGGGAGATTCTGAGCAGTCCGATATATGGCAGCCGCCATATACGCCATCTTTATGTGATTTCGGGCCATAAACTCCAAGTGATGGAGGATGGACACATCATCCGTAGAGAGGGAGCCATAGGGACCGATTTGCTGATCCACAAACTCAATGGCATTAAAATCAGGAGCATCGAGGTCAAAGGGCTCGGCTGTTTTTTATTTTTTATTGGGAGGAGCAACAGATGGAGCGGCAGAAGTAGGGTGAGGATCCACCAAACGGACTCGGGGTGTAAGGACCACCTTCTTCACCCCAGGAGAACTCGGCACTGATGGCTTCTCGCGTATTTGGGAGGACCCCTCCCCAGCCGCCTTGGCCGCAATATTCCTGGCAGCAGTCGCCCTCTGCGCCCTCTTAAAAGCTTTCATAGCTTCATTATTCTTCATTGCCTCTGCAAATAAAACACCCGAGTAGAAAAGCAGACTCTCTCATCAGAAGAGGGAGGGACAAGCTCATAGTTCTTCTCATCACTGGAATTACTACAAACACTATGAAAATGTCTAAGCTGTGTACAAAACTCAGAATCAACCAGAGATACACACATAAGAACCATTGAGTCCACCCAATCGGCTATACCCTCAGGAACCCGGGAAGGCATCTCTACAACGTTATTTCGGGAAGACATGAGGCCAACTAAATCCTACAAAAGAAAAGAAGAACGGATTACTCAAAAAAATATCTCGGCGGGTGAATACACAGAAAAGGAAACCCCAAGACTCAAACCAAAACTCCTGGGGCATCCTTTGGAGGCAGTAACAAAGCGGGGTATCAAGGAAAATCTACTTACGTCCCAGCGTCTCGCAAACAAGAATGGAGGACCTCAAACAGCAAGCATTTTTCACAGGAGAAAGACAAAACACAAACAAAACAGAAAATCATCTTCCTACAGTCTATCAGCAAGAAACAACAGCAAACATACCAAGCAAAAATCATCAAAAATGCGACCTTTTTTTAGAATCAAACAGAACTATCATTCCAAAGCTTCAAAATCAAAAGCATTTCGCAACATGCAAAAACCCTAAAGGCATCAAGCAACAAAAACCATGCAAAAGACGAAGAAATTACGAAACACACAGTGATCAGGCACAGTGGAAAGAAGAAAGATCCAAACTTTCTCTAAAGAAAAATCAAAAACTTGATCACAAAGCCAAAGCAACGAAAGAGAAAGAAAATACGAATGGAACTCACCTGAAGAAGGAAGAAGCTTCAGAGGAAAGAAGGAGGCGTAAAAATGGAAGCTGCCCAGAAAATTTGCCGAGCGACGCCGCAACGCGAGAAAAAGCAGAAATGAGGGCAAAAAACAGAGAGCGAGAGAACAAAGGAAGAAAATGTGAAGAAGTTACAAAGGAGCGAAGAAGGGAAACCGTTTCTGGGATTTCAAAAATCAAAAGCTTCAAAGGAAAAACGGGGCAATTAATGCTAATTAATGAAAGTATTAAACCCTCACACGTTTCCAAAGTACTGATGTGAAAGCGCGCGCTTTTAGAGAAAAACGTTCTACATTCAAAAGATTCTACAAAAAGGGAAAAATCGACGAAATGCTTGAGTTCGGCTCCACTATAGAAGGACCGAAGTCAAGGACTCGACCTCAAAAAAGAAGACGAGCTCAAGCAGGGGCACTGTTCATACCCTGGGTCAAGCTACCCGACCCGGGATGATTGGCGAATAAAGCAACCGACCTCTTCAGGTCAAACTACCCGACCTCTTCTAAAAGAGCTCGGCCAAATCGGCAGGAAAGCCCGATAAAGGGCCCAAATAGAGGAACACGACCCAAATCCAAAGGCAAATCCCAGCCTACAGAGATAGAGGTGGTTCCCTTGAAGATAAGCTGACTTCACCCAAAAAAAGATAAAGATAAGATAAGATAACTAACTTATCTTATCAGAAAGGTCAGCCCACACTACTATAAATACACTGGAGCACCCAGGTATAACTCATACTCTGATTCTACATAAAAACCTTTTAATACCCATGCTAACTTAAGCATCGGAGTCTCTTACAGGTACCCCCCACCCTCCGGTGATCAAGGATCAGCAGTGCAGCCAGTCCAACAAGTCGGACGCGACAGCTCCGACCAGCACAGAAGATCTCATCCGAGATCGAGCTACAGTTTCAGGTAACCCTCGGAACATTGGCGCCGTTGCCGAGGAACCTGAAAGTCATCCCATCACCATGGCGGACAACCATAACAACGACCACGATTCAGGTCTGGAAGAGAGAACACCGCACAAGAACGCGGATGTCACTTTACAAGACACTCCAGAAATCAACAAAGACAAAAACTCGCCAAATTCAGGGGCAATAGAAGCGCTCCTAGATCACCTAAAACAACTGGAAAAGAAACTCAACAACAACGGGAAATTTGAAGGGATCTAAAAAGAGAGGTACGACGACGTCGGGAGTTGGAAGAAAAACTACAGCAATTAGAAGCCGATCTCAAATCAAAAGCCACTCGAACCAATCTCGAAGAAAATTCACGCAAAGAGCAATATCCGTTCACCAGGGAAATCATGAAAACCAAAATTCCAAAAGACTTCAAACTCCCGAATATGACCCTGTATGATGGCACCACGGATCCCAACCACCACCTCAGTAACTTCAGAAGCAGAATGTACCTCACCGACGCCCCAGATGCTGTTCGCTGCAAAACCTTCCCAACAACTCTCACAAAGACAGCCATTCGATGGTTCGACAACCTACCCCCAAAGTCCATCTCAAGCTTTGATGACCTAGCTAAAAAATTCCTAGCCAGATTCTCCATTCAGAAAGATAAAGCCAAGTACGCCCCCAGTTTACTAGGGATCAAACAAGGAGATCGGGAGAGCCTCCGCAACTATATGGAGAGATTCAACAAAACATGCATGGACATACAAAGTTTATCCACAGAGGCCGCCATCATGGGACTCATCAACGGCCTACGAGAAGGACCCTTCAGCCAATCTATATCAAAAAAGTACCCGACCTCCTTGGATGAAGTGCAAGAACGAGCAGAAAAATACATCAACGTGGAAGAAAACGCTCGGTTAGGAGAGACCTCAAAATCAGGGGCCTCTTACCGAGATAGAGACAAGGAATCCAAGAGGAAAGAAGATCGACAAGGGGAGAAAATTAAAAAGTACCATAATTACACTCCTCTCAGGGCATCCCTGGTCGAGATATACAAAGAAGTCTGCCATACAGAGAAAATTCCCCCAGCACGGCCACTCAAAGGTAAAAAGGGAGGAGAAAACCGGAAGGAATACTGCGAATACCATCGAGTCCGAGGACACTCCACAAACGAATGTTTTGACTTAAAAAATATCATAGAAAAATTGGTGAGAGAAGGAAAGTTAGATCGATTCCTGGCCGCTCGAGATGATGATCAAAGAAAGAGACGAAGGGATGAAGATACCGAACGAACAGAACGATCACCAGAAAGACATGTCCACATGATACATGGCGGATTCGCAGCAGGTGGGATCTCCAAATCCTCTCGCAAAAGATATCTCAAAGAAGTATATCATGTCGAAGGAAAGGAGGAGATTCCCAACACCAAAGGGGATAGCCACGATAAAGGCAGATCAAAAAATGACACGTCGCTGTTACAACGAAAGCCTAAACCTCAGAGGCAAAGGAGAAGAGTTCCACACAATCGAGCTGGGCAGAGTTCAGCGACGAGAAGAACTTCGTCCCCAGCCAGAGGGCGAGATAGAAAAGATTCAGATCGGGGACACCTTGGAAAAAATAACTAATATCGGCACAATCCTAAAAGGAGACTCAAATGAATTACTAATACAATTCTTGCGAGATAACGTCGATCTCTTCGCATGGAAAGCCGCAGATATGCTAGGCATAGACCCCAAGCTGATGTGTCATAAGTTGGCGGTCTATCCGGGATCTTGGCCGGTGCAGCAGAGACGAAGAAAACTTGGGCCAGAGCGATCCCAGGCTGTGGAAGAACAAGTACAGGCACTACTGGAAGCAGGATTCATAAGAGAAGTCAAATATCCACTATGGCTAGCCAACGTTGTCTTGGTGAAAAAATCAAATGGGAAGTGGCGAATGTGCACCGATTACACCGATCTCAACAAAGCTTGCCCAAAAGACCCTTACCCACTCCCAAATATCGACGCTCTGGTAGACGCTTCCTCCGGATATAAATATCTCTTGTTTATGGATGCATACTTGGGATACAACCAAATCCCCATGTACCCACCAGATCAAGAAAAGACCTCGTTCCTAACGCCGAAAGCAAACTACTGCTACATTGTGATGCCTTTCGGTCTCAAGAACGCAGGAGCTACTTATCAAAGGCTAATGAATAAAGTCTTCTCGGATCACATCGGAAAGATCATGGAAGTCTACGTGGACGACATGCTAGTAAAAACACAAAGTGAAGAGACATTATTGTCCGACCTGGCCCAAGTATTCAACACCATAAGGAAGTATGACATGCGACTCAATCCAGCAAAATGCACCTTTGCGGTAGAAGCAGGCAAATTCTTAGGTTTCATGCTCACACAAAGAGGAATTGAAGCAAATCCAGACAAATGTCAGGCCATACTCAACATGAAGAGCCCAACCTGTGTCAAAGAAGTACAGCAACTCAACGGGAGATTGGCAGCCCTATCCCAATTCTTAGCAGGAGCTACGATAAGATCTCTCCCCTTCTATGCTACTTTAAGAAAGGGAAGACGGTTTGAATGGATGACAGAATGTGAGCAAGCCTTCCAAGACTTTAAAAAGTTCTTAGGACAACCACTTATCCTCTCCCGACCACGAAAGGGAGAACCACTCATATTATATCTCACAGTAGGAAGCCGGGCAGTAGCGTCAGCACTAGTCAGAGAAGACGAAAATGGACAACAACCCGTCTACTTCATTAGTAAAGCACTACAGGGATTCGAGCTGAACTATCAGAAAATATAAAAGTTTGCATATACTCTCATTCTAACATCTAGACGACTCCGCCCTTACTTCCAGGCCCATACCATCAAAGTTCGCACTAACCAGCCCTTGAAAGGAATATTGCAGAAAACAGATTTAGTAGGTAGAATTCTACAATGGGCAGTCGAGCTGTCAGAGTTCGACCTCCAATACGAAGCTCGGACGGCCATTAAGTCACAATATCTGGCCGATTTTATCGCAGAATTCACAGATGCCCTGGAAACCCTCACAGAGTGGAATCTCTATGTGGACGGTTCTTCAAATAAAACTGGAAGCGGCGCAGGGGTGATAATAGAAAGCAACCAGGGAACCCAAGTTGAGCTCTCCCTCAAGTTCGGGTCCCGGCTTCAAATAACCAGGCGGAATACGAAGCACTGCTAGCTGGTTTGAAGCTGGCTGAAGAGGTTGGAGCTCGAAAACTCAACATTTACAACGACTCGCAAGTTGTCACATCACAAATAACAGGGAGCTACCAAGCCAAAGATCCCACCATGAAAAGGTATTTGGATAAGACCAAGGAACAGCTCGGACAAATCGAGGAATATAAGATCTACCACATACCCCGAGAACAAAATGCCCGAGCTGACGCACTCTCGAAACTAGCCAGCACCAAACCAGGGGGCAACAATAGAAG
>NC_029792.2:119959453-119961719 GCF_000816755.2 Arachis ipaensis
AAGCTACAGAATTTGTAAAGACATGCCCACCATGTCAGAAACATGCCAACTTTCACATCGCCCCGCCAGAAGAGCTCATCAGCGTAACTTCGCCTTGGCCGTTTGCAAGGTGGGGGCTCGACCTTCTCGGCCCCTTCGCCCAGGGGTCAGGACAAGTTAAATTTCTCATAGTAGGGGTAGACTATTTCACAAAGTGGATCGAGGCAGAGCCCCTAGCCAACGCCACCGCTCAAAGAAGCCGAAAATTCCTATATAGAAATATCGTCACAAGGTTCGGGGTTCCATATTCAATAACCACAGACAATGGCACTCAATTCACAGATGCAGGCTTCAGAAAACTAGTAGCCGACTTAAATATAAAGCATCAGTACACCTCCGTTGAACATCCACAAGCCAATGGACAGGCTGAAGCTACCAACAAAGTCATATTGGCCGGATTAAAACGGAGATTACAAGATGCAAAGGGAGCTTGGGCAAAAGAGCTTCCACAGGTCCTATGGGCATATCGAACGACGCCACACTCCACCACGAAGGAATCCCGCTTCCGGTTAGCATACGGAATAGAGACAATGATTCCAGTAGAAATTGAGGAAGGATTGCCTAGAGTAGTTCATTATAATAAGGGAGCAAACTCCCAACTTCAGAGGGAAGAGCTCGACCTACTACCTGAAATCCAAGAAAGAGCTCGGATCAGGGAAGAAGCTCTAAAGCGCTGAATGGCTTCCAGATATAATCAAAGGGTAGTGCCGAGAAGTTTCGCAGAAAATGATCTCATCCTAATCCGAAATGATATTGGAACAACTCGACCAGGAGAAGAAAAGCTGGCAGCAAACTGGAAGGGACCCTACCGAGTTGTAGAAGTACTTGGGAAGGGCTACTACAGACTGTCTGATCTCGATGGACGAGGGCTTCCCAGATCACGGCACGCTTGCAACCTAAGAAGGTACTACATTTAGGAAGGTAACAGATCTCATTATTGGATGCACTCTTTTTCCTGAAAAGGTTTTTTAATGAGGCACCAAGTTGAGACCCAGACACTATCCGACTTAAAGGGATGAAAAAATTTCCACATGTATATATTTGCATTTTTACTTTGAATAAAGTTTATTTAGATATTCTACAAAGAGTTCAAGACGCATTAATCTGAAGAATTCATCGTCCGATTATAAAGCAACAGGTCGGCAGAAAGTGAAAAACAATTTCACTGCACGACCACGATAAAGATAAACCATCTGATAAAGGTGAAAGCGCGATTCACCCAAAGGACGATCTAAAGATGTCAACCACTTTCTACAAATCGGCAAAGATGAACACAGAATAATGTAAGAAGTTATCGAAAGCAATCCAAAAAAAACCTGACGAGGTCTTACGGATAGCTAAAATAATAACTTAAAGACTGGCCGACGTCCAAAAGTCGGACCAAGTCAACCCAAGTTATAAGTAAACCTGGAAAGAGGTCTGGCCAACCCTATTAAAGAAAATTACTTTAACTTAGAAGGGCTCGACCTAACAAAGTCAGCCCAAAATAAAAAGGTTATAAAAGTAATCCCTGAAAGAGACCTGACAAAGGTCCAAGAAAGAGAATTACAAAAATAACCTAGAAGAGATCGACATAAAGAAGTCAGTCCCCTACAACGAAAAGTTATAAAAGTAATCCCTGAAAGAGACCTAACAAAGGTCCAAGAAAGAGGATTACAAAATAACTTAGAAGAGATCGACATAAAGAAGTCGGTCTCCTACAACGAAAAGTTATAAAAGTAATCCCTGAAAGAGACCTAACAAAGATCCAAGAAAGAGGATTACAAAATAACTTAGAAGAGATCGACATAAAGAAGTCGGTCTCCTACAACGGAAAGTTATAAAAGTAATCCCTGAAAGAGACCTGACCAAGGTCCAAGAAAGAGGATTACGAAGTAACTTAGAAATCGACATAATGAAGTCGGTCTCCCACAAACTGGTTATAAAAGTAATCTCTGAAAGAGACCTGACCAAGGTCCAAAAAAGAAGATTACTTTAAATAAATTAACATCGGTCAACTACTTGGAAAAGGGCAAAGAAGTCGAGCCTGGATTGCTAAATCGAAGCCACGCATCGACAACGAGCCCTCAAAGAAGCTAAGACAGGCGCAAACAAGTGTGACATAAAAGCCTCAGGGTCAGACCCAAAAGCTCAGAAGCTATTCGTTGTGTTTTTAAATAGTGTTGCTAAAAAAGCAACCAGAAAAAGTGTCAACAAAATAAACCAAAGAGTTTTAAAGCCCACAAGC
>NC_029792.2:119961964-119963842 GCF_000816755.2 Arachis ipaensis
CCTCATCATTAGGGACAATCTTGCCATCCCTGACAATGTTGTCCAGGCTAAAGGGAGTGAGATCGGCCTCGGGAGCAATAACCCGAACTTGCTCCTTCATGTTCTCGTAAGCAGCAGTCACGCTGCCAAAGAGATGACTTTGGAGCTCAGAATAATCTTCCCGGACATTGTCGAGCTCCCCCCTCAGACGCAACATCTCCCGATAGGATGTAACGTAACTATCCTTGTGCATCATGGCTGTGTCCTCAGCCAACCTCAAAGAAGCTGCCAGTGATTGAGAACTCGTCTTCTCGTTCTCTAAGTCTTTCTCCAGCCTGGCTACCTTTATCTCAAGTTCCTCCTTCAACTCCCTCATCCAATCAAACTCTTGTTTTGCCTCCTCCATAAACGCTTTAGTGGCATGGAGAGGGAGATTCTGAGCAGTCCGATATATGGCAGCCGCCATATACGCCATCTTTACGTGATTTCGGGCCATAAACTCCAAGTGATGGAGGATGGACACATCATCTGTAGAGAGGGAGCCATAGGGACCGATTTGCTGATCCACAAACTCAATGGCATTAAAATCAGGAGCATCGAGGTCAAAGGGCTCGGCTGTTTTTTGTTTTTTATTGGGAGGAGCAACAGATGGAGCGGCAGAAGTAGGGTGAGGATCCACCAAACGGACTCGGGGTGTAAGGACCACCTTCTTCACCCCAGGAGAACTCAGCACTGATGGCTTCTCGCGTATTTAGGAGGACCCCTCCCCAGCCGCCTTGGCCGCAATATTCCTGGCAGCAGTCGCCCTCTGCGCCCTCTTAAAAGCTTTCATAGCTTCATTATTCTTCATTGCCTCTGCAAATGAAATAGAAATTAAGCTACAAGTCGGATAAGTCGGAAAGACAGCTACAAGCAACATAAACAGATAAACACAAGATACCCAGTTCAGTTTGAAGAAGAGAAGGATTGGTTAGAAATTTCTTTGTGTCGAGATGGGGAGGATGACCCCAGCGTTCTTCCAAGACAGTCACAAAGGCTCATTCAGCCTCATCCAACATTTCCCACGCATATCTGGAGACCCTCACATCTTTTGCCATTCCAAGGGAAAGGCAGGTTCGTCATTTTCATCCAGAAAAAAGGGCCGAGCTCCTTCAACAGCTCGGACTTTGAAAAAGTAATTTTTAAAATCACAGAACGACTCGTCAAACATGGAAAAGACCTTCTTTCCCTGGGTGGAACGGAAGGAGACCCAAGCCGATTTCTTTTTTACCACACCGGGCTTAGTCAAGACAAACAAATAGAAAAAGAGAGATTGGGAAGCAGGAATACCAAAACTATTGCACAACAATTGGAAAATTTTTATGAAACCCCAGGAATTGGGGTGAAGTTGAGAGGGGGCAACATTACAGGACCATAACAGATCGGTTTCAAATTGAGTAAAAGGAAGGGTGATACCCAGCGGACCAAAGAAAAAATCATAAACATAAAAGAAGGGGCGATCATCAACAACCCGAGTAGAAAAGCATACTCTCTCATCAGAAGAGGGAGGGACAAGCTCATAGTTCTTCTCATCACTGGAATTACTACAAACACTATGAAAATGTCTAAGCTGTGCACAAAACTCAGAATCAACCAGAGATACACACATAAGAACCATTGAGTCCACCCAATCGGCTATACCCTCAGGAACCCGGGAAGGCATCTCTACAACGTTATTTCGGGAAGACATGAGGTCAACTAAATCCTACAAAAGAAAAGAAGAACGGATTACTCAAAAAAATATCTCGGCGGGTGAATACACAGAAAAGGAAACCCCAAGACTCAAACCAAAACTCCTGGGGCATCCTTTGGAGGCAGTAACAAAGCGAGGTATCAAGGAAAATCTACTTACGTCCCGGC
>NC_029792.2:119965967-119983939 GCF_000816755.2 Arachis ipaensis
ATTTCCCACGCATATCTGGAGACCCTCACATCTTTTTGCCATTCCAAGGGAAAAGCAGGTTCGTCATTTTCATCCAGGAAAAAGGGCCGAGCTCCTTCAACAGCTCGGACCTTGAAAAAGTAGTTTTTAAAATCACGGAATGACTCGTCAAACATGGAAAAGACCTTCTTTCCCTGGGTGGAACAAAAGGAGACCCAAGCTGACTTCTTTTTTACCACATCGGGCTTAGTCAAGACAAACAGATAGAAAAAGAGAGATTAGGAAGAAGGAATACCAAAACCATTGCACAACAATTGGAAAATTTTTATGAAACCCCAGGAATTGGGGTGAAGTTGAGAGGGGGCAACATTACAGGACCATAACAGATCGGTTTCAAATTGAGTAAAAGGAAGGGTGATACCCAGCGGACCAAAGAAAAAATCATAAACATAAAAGAAGGGGCGATCATCAACAAACCCGAGTAGAAAAGCAGACTCTCTCATCAGAAGAGGGAGGGACAAGCTCATAGTTCTTCTCATCACTGGAATTACTACAAACACTATGAAAATGTCTAAGCTGTGCACAAAACTCAGAATCAACCAGAGATACACACATAAGAACCATTGAGTCCACCCAATCGGCTATACCCTCAGGAACCCGGGAAGGCATCTCTACAACGTTATTTCGGGAAGACATGAGGTCAACTAAATCCTACAAAAGAAAAGAAGAACGGATTACTCAAAAAAATATCTCGGCGGGTGAATACACAGAAAAGGAAACCCCAAGACTCAAACCAAAACTCCTGGGGCATCCTTTGGAGGCAGTAACAAAGCGGGGTATCAAGGAAAATCTACTTACGTCCCGGCGTCTCGCAAACAAGAATGGAGGACCTCAAACAGCAAGCATTTTTCACAGGAGAAAGACAAAACACAAACAAAACAGAAAATCATCTTCCTACAGTCTATCAGCAAGAAACAACAGCAAACATACCAAGCAAAAATCATCAAAAATGCGACCTTTTTTCAGAATCAAATAGAACTATCATTCCAAAGCTTCAAAATCAAAAGCATTTCGCAACATGCAAAAACCCTAAAGGCATCAAGCAACCAAAACCATGCAAAAGACGAAGAAATTACGAAAAACACAGTGATCAGGCACAGTGGAAAGAAGAAAGATCCAAACTTTCTCTAAAGAAAAATCAAAAACTTGATCACAAAGCCAAAGCAACGAAAGAGAAAGAAAATACGAATGGAACTCACCTGAAGAAGGAAGAAGCTTCGGAGGAAAGAAGGAGGCGTAAAAATGGAAGCTGCCCAGAAAATTCGCCGAGCGACGCCGCAACGCAAGAAAAAGCAGAAATGAGGGCAAAAAACATAGAGCGAGAGAACAAAGGAAGAAAATGTGAAGAAGTTACAAAGGAGCGAAGAAGGAAAACCGTTTCTGGGATTTCAAAAATCAAAAGCTTCAAAGGAAAAACGGGGCAATTAATGCTAATTAATGAAAGTATTAAACCCTCACACGTTTCCAAAGTACTGATGTGAAAGCGCGCGCTTTTCCAAGGATCAGCAGTGCAGCCAGTCCAACAAGTCGGACGCGGAAGCTCCGACCAGCACAGAAGATCTCATCCGAGATCGACCTACAGTTTCAGGTAACCCTCAGAACATAACCAGAAGTAGACTTCCTTGAATCAAGATCCCCAGCCATATCCGCATCTGTGTAACCATCTAACACGGGTTGTCCACTCCCAAAGCATAAACAAACTCTGGAAGTACCATTAAGGTATCTGAGAATCCACTTCACTGCTTGCCAGTGTTCCTTGCCAGGATTAGAGAGAAACCGACTAACAACTCCAATTGCATGAGCAATATCCTGCCTGGTGCAAACCATAGCATACATCAAACTACCAACTGCAGATGCATATGGAATCTTCTTCATTTCTGCTTTCTCTTTCTCACTTGTAGGATATTGCTGCGAACTCATCTTGAAATGACTAGCAAGTGGAGTACTAACAGGTTTGGAATTACTTATGCTAAACCTCTTTAAAACCTTCTCAATGTACTTCTGCTGCGACAACCACAGTTTTCCATTCTTCCTGTCACGAGTGATACTCATGCCAAGGATTTTCTTTGCAGGACCCAAATCCTTCATAGCAAAGGATCTGTTCAAGTCTTTCTTAAGACTTTCAATCTTCTTAGTGTCATGACCAACAATCAACATGTCATCAACATAAAGCAAGAGAATTATGAAATCACCATCAGAGAATTTCTTAACATATACACAATGATCAGAAGAAGTCTTACTATACCCATGACCTTCCATGAAGGAATCAAACTTTGTGTACCACTGCCTTGGCGCTTTCTTCAACTTGCATACAAGGTGCTCCTTTCTTTTAACCTCGAAACTCTCTGGTTGCTCCATATAGATTTCTTTATCTATGTCACCGTCAAGGAATGCAGTCTTCACATCAAGCTGCTCAACCTCTAAATTCAAGCTAGCCGCCAATCCAAGCACAACTCGAATAGAGGATATCTTCACAACTGGAGAGAAAATCTCCTCAAAATCAATATCTTTCTTTTGCTCAAAGCCTTTCACAACCAATCGAGCTTTGTACCTTGGCCGTGAGACATTTTCATCTGCTTTCAACTTAAACACCCATTTATGCTTGAATGCTCTCTTATCCTTCGGTAACTTCACCAATTCAAAAGTATGATTCTCATGCAAGGATTTCATTTCTTCTTGCATGGCCTTCAACCAATCTTCCTTATGCTCATCAGACATAACTTTCTAGTAGCTTTCTGGCTCCCCAGTCTCAGTGTTCATCACATACTCATGAGGAGAGTATTTCTGAGAAGGATGACGCTCTCTAGTAGATCTTCTCAATTCAGGCTCAACTGGTGGTTCAGGTGGAACTTCAACATCTGGCACCTCAGGTTGAGGTGTAGGTTCATCATGCAAATCATCACTAACATTATCAACTTGTACATCTCCCCCATCAACAGGAGGTCTAGTGGAAGGACCAGGTTCATCACTAGCAGAATGTCTAACAGTTATTGGCTTGTCTGTCTTCTCAAGATCTTCAATAGTTTGGTCTTCAAGAAAAATCACATCTCGGCTTCTAATTATCTTCTTACTCACCGGATCCCATAATCTGTAACCAAAGTCTTTGTGACCATAACCCAAGAAGATACACTGCTTTGACTTTCCATCAAGTTTAGACCTTTCATCTCTTGGAATGTGAACAAAAGCCCTGCAGCCAAACACTCGCAAGTGACTATAGGAGACATCTTTCTCTCTCCAAACTTTCTCTGGAACATCACCATTTAGTGGAACTGAAGGAGAAAGGTTGATCAAATCTACTGCAGTCCTCATCGCTTCACCCCAAAAGGATTTAGGCAACTTTGCATGAGAGAGCATACACCTGGCTCTATCATTGATAGTGCGATTCATTCTTTCAGCAACTCCATTATGTTGAGGAGTCTTAGGAACCGTCTTCTCAAGTTTGATCCCATGTCCTTTACAATACTCTTCAAACGGACCCCTGTATTCACCACCATTATCTGCTCGAACACACTTCAATTTCCTTCGTGTTTCTCTTTCAACACTTGCATGAAAGTGTTCGAAGATATCGAGCACCTGATCTTTAGATTTTAAAACAAAAGCCCACACTTTTCGAGAATAATCATCAATAAAGGTAACAAAATATGATGCACCACCTAGTGTATTAGCATCCATAGTGCAAACATCAGTGTAAACTAAATCTAGAATATGTGATCTCCTATGAGGTCCAGAATTATGAAATGATACTCCACATGCTTTTCAACAAAACAATGAGTGCAAGTATTTAAAGTTGTACCTTTCACTGGAAGTGAGTGCTTCTTGGCTAAGACGCTTAGTCCTTTCTCGCTCAAGTGACCAAGACGTATATGCCACAAATCAGAAGAGGAATCATCAGCTACATTCACATCTTCTTTGCACAACTTTACTTGCAACCAGTAGAGAGTAGTGAGACTATTGTCTTCTCTAGCAACAATGAGAGCCTCTTTGGTAATCTTGCATTTTCCGCTACCAAAGGAAGTGCAATACCCTTCTTGATCCAATGCCTTCACTGAAATGAGATTGAACCGCATATCTGGCGCATGCCTAACATTCTTCAACTGCAACTTGCATCCCATGTTAGTTTCAAGCCACATATCACCCATACCAATGATATCACACACTCCTTTATCTCCCAATTTGATCTTGCCGAAATTTCCAGCAGTATAAGAAGTGAAAAATTCACGTTTCAGAGTGACATGACATGAGGCACCAGAGTCCATAATCCAAGTGGAATCATCACAAACAAGATTCACATAATTTTCATCATATGTGATAAGAACATCTTCATAAACAATAGCAGTAGTTTCTTTATCACTATCTTTACCTTTGTTTTCGCTTCTTCCCCTTAATTGTTCTCTTTTCAAGAATTTACAATACCTCTTGATATGCCCCGGCTTGCCACAATGGTAACAAATGAACTCCTTTCTTGGCTTGTATTTTCCTCTTGACTTGCTTCGACTCTTTGACCTGTCAGAACTGTGAGGTTTTCTACTTTGACTTCTCCCCGTGACTCTGAAACAAGTGCTTCTGACTGGGAGGAGGCATAAGTCAAACCTCGCTCTCTTCTTCTGGCTTCTTCATTCAACATGCTCTCTTTAATCATTGCTAACGTCAACTTCCCATTTGGAGTTGAGTTAGTCAGTGTCACAACCAAAACTTCCCAACTATCAGGCAAAGAGCTCAACAACAACAAGGCTTGCAACTCATCATTCAAAGTGATTTCATTATTTGTCAGTTGGTTCACTGTCTCCTGAAAAATGCTCAAGTGCTCTGGCATTGATTTACCTTCAGTATACTTCATATTGACAAGCTTCCTAATCAAGAATGCTTTATTTTACACATTCTTCCTCTCATATAACTCCTTCAATTTATTCCACATCTTCTCAGCATTCGTTTCTGTGTCAACATGTGGATACACGCTAAGATCAAGCCATTGCCTAATCAAAGCAACTGCCTTCCGATTCAGCTTCTTCCATTCAGCATCGGATTTTGTACCTTTGGATTTATCCCCCTCCACAAGATCATATAAGTCCTTGCTATACAACATATCTTCCATGAGGGTCTTCCAAATTGAATAATTTTGGGAATTCAATTTGACCATATTCGATCCATGAGTATTTTTCTCCATTTAATCAACACAGAGACAAACAACCAAAGCTCTGATACCACTTTGTTGGGAAAAACTCAATACAGGTTTAAAACAAGAACCTGTCTAACAGCGGAAGCACCAGAAATAATTTTCTCACAACCTGTGCGATTAAATAGGCAATACCAAAGATACTCCAAGTAGCAAATATAATGGCAGAAATTAAATAACCAGACACCAGAATTTTAACGTGAGAAAACCCCCCAAAAGAGGGACAAAAACTCACGGGACCTAGTCCAGAAAAATCTTCCACTATCAGAATAATTGGTACACAAACAGTCTTCCTAGTGACACTAAGGCATCTCAACAATCAACAAAATACATTATCAAAACTGATGGAATCAACATAAACCCTCCACAAAGTGAGTATTTCAAATCAGGCAAAAGAGAAGGCAATACAACTAGCAATTTATATCCTAATATTCATCTTTACACTAGGAATAATATACTAAAATTTCATAAAAAATGGAGCAAGTTTACTAAGTCAATGTGATCAAAGTTGACATGCCCTTTTTCCCCTAATTCTTCTCCTCTTCGACGCTGCTTTTTCTTTTATTCAAAAAACTAAGCTTCGTTGCTTTCTTTCAAAACATAAAGAAAGCTTCTCTCTCACGTGGCCTTTTTAGCAACTTTCTTTCTTTATTTTTTTTTTAACTGTGGGTCCCATTTGATTGGGGACCCACCAACAGCAGATAAATCAAACAATTTGGTACAATTCAAGTGCAAAAAAATAATATTGTCCATCATAATTAAAAATTACAAGAAAAAATATAAGAAACTAACTTTTAATTAGTCAATATTAGCCAACTTTAGTACTTAGGTTTATAATTTAAGATTTAAGATTAAATATTTATAATTTAGGATGTAAATTTTAAAATAAATAGAATAATTTTAAAAATATTGACTAATATTGACTAAAAAAATTAGTTACTTGACACTACTCATAATAATATAACCCAGAAGTTGTAAATAATGCATTGGCTCGTAGAAACACTTTGACGTAATTATAGGAGGCCAGACATGAAATCCAGCTAGTAGCTTCTGCCACCACCTTGTTGTTGTGTAGTCATCTTGAAAAATTTGTTCCTGGTGGCAGAAATCATGAGCATGAGGTGAGGATTGTTTGAGCAGAGTTTTTAGAATCTTAGAAAATGAACTCTAAATATATAATATACTTACAAGTGTGCTTACTCTAATTAAATTATGGGTTATGCTACTCTGAGAAAGTAAATTTTTTTCCTTACCTGCTGAAATGTGGCGGAAGCAGGAGAAGAAAACACGTGTTTGCATTGGTCCTGCTTGGTCCGGCAAGTACTGTAGCATTGCAGAATTGAAAGGAAATGTGGGCCTAGTTATGCTGAATTAATTAGGATTAACTTTGCATATAATATGATGATTAGTTATTTGAGTTTTTTTGTCTGAAACAGATCAATTTTTAAGAAGGGATGGGCTGGGTTTAAGCTATCGAAGGTAATTTTTTGTCTCCCTTTTTGAACCTGACGATACAATTAATTTTGCAATTAACCCATATTTTAGATGTTTGTGGGTATAGTGTGTTTTTGGGAATATGCTCTTTGTAGTGTTAAATTATTTTATGTTTTTAACAAAAAAAAAATTATTTTGTGTTTCTTTTACAGTTAAATTATTTAATTAAAATTTCTTATTTTAAACTTAACTTTCCTACGTTAGTTACGAATAATTTTAAATTTAAAAAATTTTAAATTTTAAATCTTTTAATTTCAAATTTTAAATTTGATGCTTATTTATTAATTTAAAAAATTACAAACTAACATCTACTTTGATAAATCCTAACACCCTAAACTAATATTAGTTGAATAATATTTCCACGTTTTTAATTAACTAAAAACAATCTAATTTATTGTATTTTTAAACTACAAATTTCAAATTTTTTTAGAGTGTTTATTTTCAAGTCATTTAATTTATACTAATTTTTTGTCAAATATAAATTAATATTCACTTATTTAAAAATTGTAAAGCAAATTTTTTTTCTAAAACCAAATATACATCACTAACAATATAAGCACAACATATGACTACATTTATTTTCATATTACGTATTTAGCGTATATTATAAGTTTTAATTAAATTTAAAATAAAACATATATACCAGGTATCATTACACTATACACACTAGCTCAAGTTCATCAACTATTTTGGCAACAATCACTTAGTGTGTATTTGGATTAGAGTTTGCAAACGAGATTTTGTATAAAATTAATTTTACAAATTTGATTTTGATAAAAAGTGAGTTGGTGTTAACGTGATTTATGTTTAATAATTTTGTATCAAAATTAATTATAATGAAATGAATGTTGTTTGGATTACATTATTCAAAATTACGTTTAGACAAAAATTACTAAAAAGTACATGAATTTATATTATTCAAATTTATATTATTTTAACAATTTTTTTACTATAATTACTTTTGAAAAGAATTTAAATTTATTTATTGAAAATTAGTACTCTTTTGTTATAATTTGTTAGTACTCTTCTTTCGTACTCTTTTTGTATTTAATTATATCTTTTTATTAAGATTTATATAAGTGAACGCAGAAGCTAAACACAATGATGAACTCATATTTGCGTTCAGAAGAAAAAAATTAGCCAAAGAAAAATTACAGCGTTAAAAAAAGATTGAACGCGCTTCTTGTACTTCCAACGTGCTTACCAAACACAAACACACTCTTAATGCGCAACTAAATCACTATGAATGTCAACAATCACCTAACTCGTACATCCTAAATTATAAATCACACTCCCTAATCCATCAACACTAAACACTAAACACTAATTTCTTAACTCTAAACCTTATTTTTAAATTTTGGAACCCTAAATATATGTATTATTTTTTTTTTCCTTTTTTGGGCCATGACACATTTTGTATCATTTTTCTCTTAAAGTATTTATTTTTAGGGTTAAGTACGATTTTGGTCCCTAACGTATAGGTTGAAAATTTTTTTTATCCCCAACCTTTTTTTTTGCATACAAAATCGTCATTAAAGTTCGAGTTGATTTTAAAATCGTCCTTCGAACAATTATACCATTCTCTTTCTTCACCAAAATACTCAGCAACAACACTGAATGAATAAACAACGACAATAAAGTCATTTCTTCTTTTTTTTTTTTCTCCTTCAACAATATCTCTTCTTTTTCTTTTCTTCTTCAGTAACAACAATGAAGCAAAAACAAAAGCAGAATTAGAAATAGAAAAAACAGAAGCATAAGCAGAATTGAAAACAAAAAGTATAAACAAAATTGAAAATAGAAATAGAAGCAGAAACATAAGCAGAATCAGAAGTGAAAGAAACAGAAATAGAAGAACAATGGATTAACAAAATAAGAAACAGAATAAAAAAGTAAAATCAGAAGCATCTCTGCTTCCTTTCCTTCTTCTTCATCACCAGCGCCAGCAACAACAACAATAAAATCAGAAGAACAAAACACAAAGAGATCAAAGATCAAATTAGAAGCAGAAAAAATAATGAACAATAAAATCAGACGAAATTAGAAGCAGAAGTAGCACAAATCAGAAACAGAACTGAAACCCTAGGGAGTCCAGCGGCGAGGACCAGAAGCGGCGTCGAAGACTAGAAGCATCGGCGGCAATGGCGGAGTGCGACGGCAATGAGGCACCCCTCTTTGTCTCCCTGGCCATGCATTCCACGAGCACTTTGACGGCGGCAAGGCGTGGCAAGGAGCAGCGGCCACCAATGAGAGGAGGATTAGCAGAACAACGAAGCTTCCCTTCTTCCCACCTTTCCTTTTCCCTTCCCCCCGCGTGATTCCCTTCCCCTTTTCATCGGTTTTCTTTCATTTTTTTTCTTTTTTTATTTTATAATTTTTTAATTGGGAGTAATTTAATAATAAAAATTAAAATTTTTGTAAAAATGACGATTTTAAAATTAAGTTAAATCTTAAGGAAGATTTTATATGCAAAAAAAATTGAAGACGAAAAAATTTTCGACCTATACCTTAGGAACCAAAATCGTACTTAACCCTTATTTTTATGTAATCCTAAACACTTAATATTTTTTAATTTTGAAATCCTAAATATATGTATTTATTTTTATTTTCTTTTTTTAATTTTTTTTATTCTGGAACCTAAAATATATGTATTATTTTCCTTTTTTGTTCTGGAACCCCAAACATAGCCTACAAACACCAAAGCAAGTCCATAATTTCTTTCAAGCTCAATAATAAAAAGTCCACCGTAACAAAAATATGCACCCACAAAATATCAAAAAACCCAAAAACTTAATCACCTTCATTAAAACATAACCAAACTATCCTAAATTCCTAATTGACCCATCCCTGACAACTCTACTGCACGATGAGTAAGAGGTCTGCAGACATTGTCTGCGTGTGATGCTACGCATGCCATGCATCGTGCAATGGCATACTCCACGCCACTTCCTCACCTGAGGAAAAAATTACCCTTCATCACGGTAGCACTCACCTTAAACTATTACTCTAACTGTCAACTATAGCTAACTACCACTTTCTATATTTGTCGAGCTAACTAACTAACTACTCAATTCTGCTATGTAGCTGGCACTTCAGTTACCTTTCTTTGCCAACTGCTCTACTGCATTATGATCTACCAACATCCCCCCCCCCCTTCAATCTTGGCGTGTAGAGATCGATCATGCCAAGCTTGGAATGGAACGAAGAAAACAACCCAAGAGAAAGAGACTTAATAAAAGTATCTACAACCTAATTAGCTGATGTAATTGGTAGAAGTTTGATTATCGCTTCTTGTGAATTTGTCTCTCATAATATGATAATCGATTTCTGTGTATTTTGTATACTCATAGAAGACTAGATTTGCAGCGATGTAGAGTGCAGCTTGATTGTCAGAGTAGAGAGTAATGGGACGGTTCCTAACGATTCTGAAATCACTGAGAATGTAAGTGACCCAGAGGCCTTCTCTAATAGCAGGTGCTAAGTCTCTATATCCAGTTTCAATTAAAGAGCTTGAAACTATATTCTGCTTTTTGCCTTTTCATGACACTAGTACTGATCAAATGAAGAAATAATAACCAGTCATCGACTTCCAGGAATTTGGGCATATACCCCAATCCAAGTCTGAGAAGCCAACTATGTCAAAATAGGATTGAGAAGGGAAGAACACTCCTCTTGCTTATGCTTGCTTTAGATACTTGAGAATGTGGAGTCCAACTTTAAAGTGGACATCTGTGGCACAATCTAAGAATTGACTTAATTTGCTCACTGCAAAACAAATGTCAGGTCTTATATTGGTAAGGTAGATAAGCCTGCCTACGAGCCTTCAATATGGTTGTAAGTTAGGGAGACGTGTACCACTAGACTTTGAAAGAGTAGATGTGTAACTCATAAGGATTGATGCTGGTTATGCATCAAGTAGTAGATTATTCTTTCAAAAGATTCAATGTGTACTTTCTTTGATATAGTGCAATTTCCTTGCTGCTCCTTGCAACCTCTAATCCCAGAAAAAACTTCAATCTCCCTATATCCTTTATCTTGAATAAGTCATCCAACAAGATTTTGATTTTTCGAATCTCTTGTAAATCATCCCCAACTAGTATCAGATTAACAACATAAATAAGAATCGATGTGAAACCTGAGTAGAACTAGTTTGAGTAGAACAAAATGCAGCTTAGAGTTTCACTATCTTGAAGCTTACTTTAATTCATAGAATGATCTCTCAAACTTGCATACTTTGCCTTTCGGAACATTCAGCCTTGGTGGTGGCTTCATATATACGTCTTCAGGCAAATCGCCATGAAAAAATGCTATATTGACATCCAATTCGTGAATGTGCTAATTTTTTTTAGCTGTGAGTGCTAGCATAACTTGAAGGGTTGTCATTTTATAACGGGACTGAACGTATTGAAATGGTCAAATCCTTGAACTTGGGTGAATCCCTTTGCTACCAACTTAGCCTTGTACCTTTCAAAACTTCCACCCATTTTGTCTTGGCCACGTGTAAAGGTACGATGATGGGTCGATCAATAATACATGCTATACTGACGTGGATGGTTGTACCACGTGTCACAATAATATCTGGCCACGTGTCAGTTTGTGTTACGTGTTGCAATATTATTCTTCTACATATTATCCACTATATTATCATTATAGATGTACTAAATTGATCCTTAACTTTGCATTAATTGACTCATTTTAATCCTTGAAATTTAATGTTATGTACCAAACTAGTTTTTTCATCAATTGTTTTTTATTTTTTAAATTCAATATTCTTAACATTTTTTATGCATTAATTTTAATTCTATTTTTTTCATGGTTCTAAAACCTAAACCGAACTGACCGGTTCAACCGAGAACCGATCACCTAGCTGGTCCGAATAAGTCTATAAACCGTCTGGCAAAAAACCATCACAGAATCGGTCGAACCGACAGTTAACCGGTGAATCGGTAGAATCGGCCGATATTTTGAAGGATTTTCGGTTCGTTAAAACTCTCCACACGGCACCGTTTTGCCTATAAAAGAAAAAAAAAACAACAAAAAAACCCTAAATCCCTTTCCTCACCCTAACCCAGTCATAGCACACACACTCCTCCTTCTCTAAAATTGAAACTTAAACCAAATCTTGAAATTCAGAGAACCCTAGCCCCCAATCGCGCAGCCTTTAGCCACCGTAGCCCTCAGCCACCGCAGCGACTGTTTTGACCACCGCAGTCCCCACAGCTCCGCAGCACCGCGTCGTTATCATCGCTCTCTCTCTCTCTCTCTCTCTCTCTCTCTCAACTAGTATCAGATTAACAACATAAATAAGAATCGATGTGAAACCTGAGTAGAACTAGTTTGAGTAGAACAAAATGCAGCTTAGAGTTTCACTATCTTGAAGCTTACTTTAATTCATAGAATGATCTCTCAAACTTGCATACTTTGCCTTTCGGAACATTCAGCCTTGGTGGTGGCTTCATATATACGTCTTCAGGCAAATCGCCATGAAAAAATGCTATATTGACATCCAATTCGTGAATGTGCTAATTTTTTTTAGCTGTGAGTGCTAGCATAACTTGAAGGGTTGTCATTTTATAACGGGACTGAACGTATTGAAATGGTCAAATCCTTGAACTTGGGTGAATCCCTTTGCTACCAACTTAGCCTTGTACCTTTCAAAACTTCCACCCATTTTGTCTTGGCCACGTGTAAAGGTACGATGATGGGTCGATCAATAATACATGCTATACTGACGTGGATGGTTGTACCACGTGTCACAATAATATCTGGCCACGTGTCAGTTTGTGTTACGTGTTGCAATATTATTCTTCTACATATTATCCACTATATTATCATTATAGATGTACTAAATTGATCCTTAACTTTGCATTAATTGACTCATTTTAATCCTTGAAATTTAATGTTATGTACCAAACTAGTTTTTTCATCAATTGTTTTTTATTTTTTAAATTCAATATTCTTAACATTTTTTATGCATTAATTTTAATTCTATTTTTTTCATGGTTCTAAAACCTAAACCGAACTGACCGGTTCAACCGAGAACCGATCACCTAGCTGGTCCGAATAAGTCTATAAACCGTCTGGCAAAAAACCATCACAGAATCGGTCGAACCGACAGTTAACCGGTGAATCGGTAGAATCGGCCGATATTTTGAAGGATTTTCGGTTCGTTAAAACTCTCCACACGGCACCGTTTTGCCTATAAAAGAAAAAAAAAACAACAAAAAAACCCTAAATCCCTTTCCTCACCCTAACCCAGTCATAGCACACACACTCCTCCTTCTCTAAAATTGAAACTTAAACCAAATCTTGAAATTCAGAGAACCCTAGCCCCCAATCGCGCAGCCTTTAGCCACCGTAGCCCTCAGCCACCGCAGCGACTGTTTTGACCACCGCAGTCCCCACAGCTCCGCAGCACCGCGTCGTTGTCATCGCCGAGCTCTTTTTCTCTCTCTCTCTGTTCGTCAGCGTCGTCGGCGTCGTCTGGTCGTCGGAAGCAAGGTTGAAGATTCTGTCATTGTCGTTGTCGAGCTCTCTCTTCTCCTTGCCCTCGCTGTCAAGCTTTCTCTTCTCCTTGTCCTCGCCGTCAAGCTCTCTCTTCTCCTCCGTCGAGTTCTCTCTTCTCCTCGCCGTCGCCGTCAAGTTCTATTTTTCCCTCGCCGTCGCTGTCGAGCTCGCTCTCTGTCTCTCTGTCCCTTCCTCCGGTCAGCATTAAACACTGCTTCTTGAATTTGATTTTGCTTATTTTGTACTGTTGATATGTTATTAATAATACTGATTGAGTTGTTGGGTTAGTCCACTGATTCTGGGTTTGCTAAGATTTTGTTAATTTTTTATTATTCTGAGTTGAGATTTTGTTAATTTCTGATTATTTTGAGTTGTTATATTCTGTCATAATAATATTATTGCTGGTTTTCTGATCTGTCTCTTTGACCCTTCCTCTGCATTAAGCATGCTTCTTGAATTTGTTTTTGACTTTATGTTTGTTTTGTACTGTTAATTTGTTGTTAATAGATTGAGTTACTGGGTTAGGTTAATGATTCTGAATTACTGATATTTTGTTAATTTCTAATTATTCTTGATTTGTTGTATTCTTTCATAAACTCATAATAATATTGTTGCTGATTTTTTTATTTTGTGTTAATTTTAATGATGTCCAACAATGTCAAAGGATTATATGCTTTTATATACTAATATGCTAGTTTATTATTATACACTGATAATCCCTATGCTTTCATATCTTAATAGTTAACAGTTAACAGTGAATGAAATAACAAAATTTGTTTCATTCAAATTCAATAAAGTTATAGTTATTATGTGAAATTATAAAATTTTAAATTTTATTAGATTAAAAATTATTAAATTTAAATATTTAAAATTATATATAGAATTTTTAATAGAATTTTAAATAATTTTATTTAATATTTAATTAAACCGGTTGAACCTCGATTGGACCATTGAACTAGTGAACCAGTTACTTTACCGGTTCATTGACCGGTCTGGTTCTCGTAACCTTGGTTATTTCTGATTTTCTGTTCATGATTTACTGCATAACATTAGTTTGAAAGTGATAACGTATGAACTTAAAATGCTGAAACCTGTAACTTTAACATGTTAATTAGTTTGTGCCGAGTTCAATTTTGTTTCTGGTATTATGGCTGTTCAAAACCGATCCAATCCGAACAAAACCGATCAACCGAACCAAAAAAACTGATAACTGAATAAACTGAAAACGAAAAAAACCGAAAAAATAATTTTTTGCAGTTTTTTGCGGTTCGGTTCGGTTTTCGGTTTTATTAGAGAAAACTCTAACCGAACCGAACCGGTGTTATTAAAAAACCCTAATATAAAAGTAGCCTTCCACCACAATTGCTCCAAATCTAGCCGCAGCCACCCCTCCACTACCAGGAACCCTAACTCCTCGAGCTCTCTCTCAGTCTCTCTAGCGCTGTGTCTCAGCGCCGGACCTCCTCCTTCTTCTCCGCCATCGACGTCGCCGGACAGCACCATCGTGGTGGTGCGGTCCTTTCCTCTCTGTCCCTCATCCTCGACGGCTCCACACACCACCTCTCCAGCAGCCGTCTCCTCCACGAACCAACAGCCGTCGTCGTCCTCAACGAACCGCAGCAGCACGCACCAGACGTAGTCGAAGCCGCTGCCGTTCGTCGCCCGTCTCTCGTCCGTCGTTGAAGCCGTGTTGCTGTCCAGTCTCTTCTTCTCCGTCATTGAAGCAGTGTTAAATACACATTTGGACTTAAAAATATATCTTTTAATATCATAAATTTTTTTATTAAATAACATAATCATTGTTACGAGTCGTACCTGAAATCAATTTTATATAAATAGGCTAGATAAAAGAGGTCGAAAATCGTAGTAAAAGTGCTTGAAATGCCTTCACATCAGTAAAGATATTACGAATTTTGAATTTATAAAAAAAATAAGAACAAATTAGTAAAGGGATTAATTTGGTGTAAAACATTCAATTTGAAGATTAAAATAAATCACTTAATGCATGTTCAAGAATCAATTTAGTCCATCTATATATAATGATAACACCGCAGATAACAGATAAATAATATTGTCAAACGTGACATAAGTTGACACGTGACCAAATAGTATTGTAACAAATAATCGTCCATGTCAATATGTCATGTGTTATTAATCGATCTATCATCGTACTATTACACGTAGTCAAATCTTTAAAATGACATGTGAGAATATATCGAACAATATGCTCAATTATCGGATTCTTCCTATTCTCTAGAAAATTGTACATCAAATTTCTGTAATATCCCCATTTTATATAATAGAAGTAGCACATAATAAATATTAAAATTCAATTGTTGGATTGACAAAATGCATCATCTCACATAAGTAGTCTCAATGAAGAAAACCATCATGCATCGAACAAGAACAATTTGAGGAACCAACATGGTCTGCAATGCACTGAGCCTGAAACCTTCTCTGAAGAAACTCACTAACAAAAGAGTCAAGCATTTTAGTGGTCACGTGCTGCATGACAACAACGTGCGCAATTTTCCCTTCGCACGCCAAACTCCACCTACGAATAAAGTCATCATTTAATTGAGGCCTCTCAAACACAACGATGTTACTAAACTCATTCAACATTGCACCAATGCCAGCACCACGCAATCGACCATGTAAGTAACTTGCATTCATTATGCACTTCTCAACGTCTTTCTTAAGCCCTTTTAATCCTTTGCTTTTCAGACAATACCAAAGGAAGATAGGGGCATGTCCACAACGGCTACCTGTACCAAATCACACCCTTTTATGTGTTTTATTTATTATGTTTTACAATAAAGAAAATACAAGCATGCCATGTGAATACGAGAACGTAACTAGTTTGTCGAGGTCAAAAATCGCCACAAAATCAGAAAAAAAAAAGCTGAAATTTTGTGGTTTATTGTGGGATCTCATATACGGTGGAAACTCATGTGCAGTCGACTTCACGTGAAGTTGATATCTTAGAGCTGTTAAATGATTTGACTAAATTTTCATTTAACGGCTCTCAGGTATCAACTTCACGTGAAATCCACTTCACCTTAGTTTTCACCCTCGTAATAATACATTATCAAACTTGATATGTTCCGTATATCAACCACACGAAAAAAATAACATTATTCGCACGTTGTATCACGAATTTTAATTCATCCCAAAAATTTATTGGTAAAAATTCAAATGCAGTTAACTTCATGTGAAGTTGATAGATGAGAGTCGTTAGATGATAATTTAGTGAAACCTATTAAATCATTTAACGACTCTCAACTATCAATTTCATGTGAAGTTAATTGGACGTGAATTTTACCAAATATATTTTATTAAAAGCTGTAAGATAGAAATGAAAAAGAAGAAAAAAAGAAAAAAGGATAGAGATATTTTATTTGGTGTTTAAAAAAATTGCAAGTTTAAATTTAATTACTCTATACCTATACCTGTTATTGTAGCATCCCTTGAACCAATGATTTCAACATCCTTGGATAGGGCATTATTGATGTATTTCAAACGAGTTATTACAACACCACATGGAATTGGACATCCCAAGAACTTATGGCCAGAAATAGTTACACTTCCAATGGATTTCTGGAAGGTAATCTTTGGTGCCTGCAGAATCATCATATTTTAAGATTATAATACAATGATATTTCATCCGTTTTGTATTATTTAATTATCGATGTTACTTATTTTGATAAATTGAAAAATCAGTGTATTTATATATAAAGCTAATTAAGTTGAGTTGAGGGTACCAAAATTTTAAGAACAAAAAGTATAAGTACTTCAGAATATATAAAAAGAATAATGTTATATGATCCATAAATATTATTATTTTTGGCTAATACTTGATCAGTAATAAGTTACACCCATATTTATAGGAGTTTTACACACAATAAACATATACTTTACATCTATATTTACCAGAATTTGCACACATAAATTAATACAGTTTATATCCACATTTTTCAAGATCTGCACACATACATGAATTAGTAAAATTTATTTGTTAAAGATAATTTAATGTTTATGCTGGACAAATGATGACAACAAAAAATTAGAATAAACTACAAAAAATATACTCGAATAATTTTGTCGTTGACAAAAATGCACTCAAATTTTGTTATCGATAAAAATGCCCTCAAACAATTTTAAAATGCGACAAAAATGTCCAACATTAAATATGTATTCTCAAAAACGTTTTAGAAATTGAATTTTGATGTCGTTTTTTACCAGCATGATTAGAAAAAATAAAATTTTTTATTCTTAAAATATGATGATTTTTTGCTAACTATATATTTTTTATGATTTTTTTGTCAACAATCAATAATACTTTTAAAAAATTACAAAAAATATATAATTAACAAAAATCACCAAATTTTAAAAATAAAAATATCTCATTTTTCTAATCATGCTTTGCATCAAAATTTAATCTCTAAAGCAATTTTTATTTTAAAAAATACATATTTAATATTAGATATTTTTGTTGTATTTTTAAATTATTTGAGAATATTTTTATCAATAAAATAATTCGGATGCATTTTTGTCAGTGACAAAATTATTCGAATGTATTTTCGTAGTTTACCCTAAAAAAATACTAAGAATTACTGAACCAAGAGTTTGCCATATGAAAATATATATAAATTTAACAAAATTTTAAAAGCAAATAATACTTTTAACTAGTAAAATATATTCTATGTTAAATTTAATTTATTTTAAATTAAATGTAAATATTTAAATAATTTATATAGTC
>NC_029792.2:119984041-119984932 GCF_000816755.2 Arachis ipaensis
CTGAATTGTTTTCGAATAAAAATTTAAAAAATAAATAAAATTATTTACTAAAGAACTTTTCTTTTATTAGGTGTATATCTAAAATTACCTAAAATGTATTTGATAGGAGTGTTTGCAGGTCAGTTGGTTCAGATTTAGGATAAATTGAGAACCAAATCAATTAAATTGTAAGTGGTCTAGATTGGTTCAATTTTATAATTTTTTTTATTTGAACCAAACCAAACTAATTAAGAACGGATTGGTTCGATTCGGATAGTTGGGTACCCAATGAAACAGAAATTAAAAAAAATATTGAAAAAATGAGAATTTTTTTTAAAAATGTAATATAAATATAGTAAACATGTAATATCAACTAACAAGTCAATAATATTCTAACAATAACAAAATACTGATAAATTTATAATTATAATAGAGTTAGGTTAATTAGTGTAAAAGTTATATATATTATTAGAATTTATATTTTTTATTTAATAAAAGGATCATCCGATTTGTAAGTTGATTCGAGTTTTTCTCTCCTAAAATTAATACCCGACAAAATAATTATGATCGTATATCATCGTGCTAAATTTAAGAGAAAATTACACTCCCCTCTCCTGCGAGATGCTAAAATGACATTCTCCTCCCCTTTATTTTATAAATGTATATTCTCCTCCTTTTTAATTTTTAAAAAACCTCATCTTTAATCCATTTTAAACTTTTTGTGTTAACTATAATATTAACTTTATCCATTTTTTAAGAAAAAATAAATTATTTTTTTAAAAAATACCCATTAATAAAAATTTTATTTTTTATCATTAAATTTTGCTTACCAAAATATCTTTTAATAAATTATTCTTTTATTGATTAAATTATATTTTAAAAAAAATTAATAATTATATTATTTTTTTTTTA
>NC_029792.2:119984948-119988240 GCF_000816755.2 Arachis ipaensis
TTAAATTATTAAAGGGTATTTTAGTAAACAAAATTTAATGATAAAAAATAAAATTTTTGTTAATGGATATTTTTTCAAAAAATAATTTATTTTTTCTTAAAAAATGGATAAAGTTAATATTAATTAACACAAAATATTTAAAATGGATTAAAGATGAGGTTTTTTAAAAATTAGAAGGGATGTGAATGTACATTTATAAAATAGAGGAGAAGAAAGTGTCATTTTAGCATCTCGCAAGAGAAGGGAATAAAATTTTCTCTAAATTTAATTATACCCAAATATTCATTAGTTTAAGAATTATTTAATTAATTCGGTTCGAATTCAGACGGATAATCGAGTTACTCGAATTCGTAAACACTCTTGGTACCCGATAAATCACTAAAACATTGACAATAAAATACACGTAGATATAAAATGAATGTGATAATAATAATGTTAACTCACTTTCATGAGAAAAGGCAGCATCACTCCAAACAATGCTCCATCGCAGTGAATGTAGAATCGATCAGAAGTGAAACCACATTCTTCAAGTGTTTGTATTACAAGATCAAGGTCGTCAACTCCTCCTTTCATAGTTGTCCCTGCAATAATCATAATAGAATCCTCCTTATTAGCAAAAGTGTTGATGAATATGTGCGTGACATAAACAGCACGAGTAAGCATCAAATAATACAAGACCTATGTTAAGATTGATGATGGCTGGCTTATTCCTGTGAACAAGTAGTAAAGCCTTTAGATCATTGCAATCAATCTCACCAGAGATCAAAGTGGCAACCTTCACGCATTGCATTCGATACATTCTTGCTATTTTGAATATTGAATAATGTGAATCCTGTGAAGTATATAGAATTCCATCTGGAAGTTGTTCTCTCCTACACATACATTATTAAGAGATATATAATTTTAAAAAAATATAGGAAAACAATGAGAACATTAATAAACAATATGAATAATAGATATGTTAGATATTCAATTCAATAAGTATGCACATGATTATATTGATTATTCTTAATTAGATGGTTATTTCTTTTGATTCGATTTACTCATACACAGTTAACAATGTCTGAATGTTCAATTCATTAAGTATACGGATGATTATCTTAATGTTAAAGTTTAGGAGGTAATTTATTATGGGTGGAGTATTTTTTTACTTTATTGAATTAATTTTAAAACTTATTATTCAATACCTTTTCTGATCTCCTATATTTGACCAACAAATTATTAAATGATCGATGAAAGTGGTTGACACCAAATTAAATTAAACCAACGAGCCTAATCCAATTATCTATAGATGTTTTCTTTCATCTTAAACTCATGCATGGCCCCTGCTCAATTTTGTTTTACACTTATTGAAATTTTTTAATTTTCTTTTACACTTAGTCTTTGTTTCGATGTAAAAAAGATAAGAATAAACTACCATTTGTACTTACGAAAGTTGAAAACGTTGATATATCCACTCACAAAAGAAGAAAATTACCATTTGTGTCCATAAAATATAAACTTTTGCTAACAAAATTATCCAAATCTAAAAATATTATTTGAAATTCCTAAATTACCCCACCACCACCACTTACTCCACACCACCATTTTTCCAATCCCAAACCCACCACTGAAATTCTTCCTTACACCACCACCCTAAACCTTAATTACCATCATCACTCAATTCAAAGGCACCACCACCTCATTTCCTTCATCACTATCATCACCATCACCATTATTATACCTCCATTATCATCTTCTTCACATAAAACAACAACAACAACAATAGAAAAAGTAAATTGTCTGAGACCACCGCACCACCACCAAGCAAAGACCAAGCTGTCCCCCCTCACCCGATTTCCACTCTTCTTCCTCTCTCTCGCCCCTTCTTAGCTCCTTTGCGTAACCACTGCCGCGACACTCAACAGTCGCTGGCGCCGTCAAGTCCCACCCAACCTCCACTCGCCGCCGCCGCGTCCTTTCCCCCTTTCTTTCCTCCTCCACCCTTTCCCTATCTCTTTCTTCTTCTTCCCCTTGCCTTACCTCCACGAGCCCAGGACCACCGTCGTCTTCTGTTTTCGTTGCCTTTTGCAACCCTAGAGCCACTGCCGTTGCCTGATCGCTACCGCTGTCCCAACCTGTTCCAACTAGCCCTCCATCTCTCGTTGACACAGAGCTCCAACCCCTGTCCAGTCTGCAAACCTACATCACGCAACCATTCAAAGAAGTAGAAGAGAGAGAAGCAAAATACAGAAGGAAAGAGAGAGAAAGAGAGAGAGAGGAAGGAGTTGGCAGAGTTGACGGACTCTGTCGGCGGCGACGAGCTCAGAAAATGGAAGGAGAGAGAGAGAGGATGGGGTTAGTGGTGGTAGTGGTGGAGGGAAAAAGATGATGCAGATGATGATAAGGGTAATTTGGGGTTTTTATGTGATTTTTTTGTGTTTGGATAATTTTGTTATATGGAACTCATGTTTTATGGGTACAAATGATAATTTCCTTTTTTATGGGTAGATGTGTCAGCGTTTTCAACTTTCGTGAGTAGAAATTGTAGTTTACTCAAAAAAAAAAATAGAAAGAAAGAAAATAAAAGAAGAGAAAATAGAAGAAAAAGTAGAGTTATTTGTGTGTTATTTGGATAAAAAGAAAATGAATAGAAAGAAAATAGAAAAAAAATTCTTTTATTTGGATGGAAAGAAAAGTGACAAGAAAAAAAAAATCATAATGGTATAAAATTATATTAATACCCTTATAATAAAATAAAGTATAAATATTTTTATTTATGAGTAAAGTATTATTTTTGTCCCCAACATTTGGGGTAAGTTCTATTTGTGTCCCTAACATTTAAATCGTCCTATTTGTATTCCTAACATTTATAAAAGTGATTTAATGTTATCCTACTATCAATTATACTAACAAATCATATTATATTTTTCAATTATTCTCACTTGGATGTATTCATTCTTAATTAGGTCTCACTTGGATGTGTTCGATTTTAATATTATACCCACTATTTGTGTTTAGATTCAATTATGTCCCTAAAAAAGTAAATTATGTAAATGTTGTAGGAATTAGTTTCAACTTTTGATGAGCTATTTTTCGGAGTAGATCATCAATTCTATCCCAGACATTTGTATTCTAACTTCAAGAAGAGATTTTTAAAACTCAAACTAAAGCGTTCATGATGTGTAATTGACGGCAGGATAACATTGAATCACTTTTAAAAATATTAGGGATACAAATAGGACGATTTAAACGTTAGGGATACAAATAAGATTTACCCCAAACGTTGGGGACAAAAACGATATTTTACTCT
>NC_029792.2:119988308-119992039 GCF_000816755.2 Arachis ipaensis
TTTTTTTTTCCTCTCTATTTTCTTTAGCATCTAAACAAAAAATAAATAAATTTTTTCACTCATTTTTTTTCAATCTGTTTTTTTTCCTCTTGTTTTTTCTTAAACGAAACATAGTGTTAGGGTTTGTTTAATTAAAATAAAAAAAATGTATATATAATTTTTTACGTATATGCTTTATATGTAATTTTTTGAGCATGTAATATGTTTAGTTTCGTATATATGATTAGAAATTTTTATGGATGAACTCTATACTATGTAATAGCTTTAGAAAAAAGGATAAGGATAAAAATAAAAAAAAATAAATAAAAAAAGAAAGAAAACGAACCCTATTAAAATGCCATGAAGATTTCCTTCAGTCCCACCGGTAGTGACGTATCCCCAGTAGTGACCCTTCTGTATCTGCCATAACTTTGCAAACCAATCAAGCACGCACACTTCGAATTCTGATGAGTTTAGACAAAAGCTGCTCCCTTTAAATGGATCTCCTGCATTGTTTATGTGATAATTAAGCAATGCTCCCAATCCATCATACTTCAACTCTTGATTAGCAGGGTACCCTGCATTATTTATAATATATAGTGGGTGCATTAATTAGAAGATTGTAATGTATGTTCTTCAAGTCATACTATGTCAAAGAGTGCTTTTTTATTGAAAATTGAATATTATTCTTTTTATAGTTAAAAAAAATATCATGTGCATTATACACTTTTTCGTTCTAACAAATTTAATTATAATCTTTACTCTTCTTCATCCAACGTCGTCATTCTTTGTCAAAAAATTTCTCATTTTTCTGTAGTATCCAAATCAGTGTAAAAAGAGTTTAACATTAATAAAATTTATTTAACAGAAAAAAAATACAAAATATATGGAGAAATAAAAGAGATATATGCATCATAGGTTTAATTATTCTGTCAATCTCTATAATTTCACTGAATTTTCAATTAGATTCTTATATTTTTTTCTTTTCAATTAAGTCTATATACCATATCAGATTTTGTAAGTAAGTCCCTACTGTGACAAAAACATTAAAATTAACGGAATATTATGTTAAAATATACAGAATATTTAGTAAAGTGTTAGGCATATTTAGTTTGTTTAACGAAATATTCTGTTAATTTCATCGTTTTTAATTTGTCACAATAGGAACTTAATTACAAAATCTGACATGATATAGGAATTCAATCGAAAAGAAAAAAAAATATAAAAACTTAATTAAAAATTCAATAAAATTATAAGAACCAACAAGAATAACTAAACCTATATTTTAAAGCATTGAATCCTACCCAAATTGCGCAAGTTGAAGTGATTTAGAGTCTCCACGAAGCGATTAATTGATGCACTCAAATCATGTCGTGCCTCTCCGGTGTAGTTGGTGATGGCAAGACTGTGGTGTTCATCATTATTACTCTCTTGGATTTCAATATGGTTCTCTTCTTCTCCTGATGAGAGCATGCAATTGCTGATATCAACCATTATAATTTCTATGGCTAGCTTGTTAGAGAAATGAACTGATGACAATTTTCAATGGCCAGGTATGAATATTTATAGGGCAAAATAAACGACATTTAGGTTACTTGAGCAAATTTAATACATCTTTACCAAAATATTTAACTACCTATCCTTTTAAAAGGTTTTTGCGTATGAAGAGATTGAATCATTGTTGTAATTTTGAGACTCCAATTAGTCATTGAATTAGTAGAATTAAAGGTTCAATATTTTTAAAAATATAATTGAGATTCAATCAATGATCGAAAATATTTTGAATAACATAAAAGTAAATAATAAATAATTATGAGATAAAAATAAATGAAGTGTAAGTAAAATTCTAAAAATTGAATCTGTTATTAAACTAGAGGATAGTTAGAGGTTTAATTATTTAAAAGTTCAATTCTCTTTGTATAATATATATTTTTTTAAATATTTTTTGTGCTTTATTATTTTAATTTGACTAACCACTAAAGCCAGACCAGTGTGACCGTTTTACTATTTTTTTGACAAATTATCTAAAGTTTTGAACGCGTCACTTATAATTGGTTTTTACTTTGAATCAGAAAGGTATGATGATCGACTTCGATTAATCTAGTCAAACTGATTAATAGCCTAATACTATCAACTGTTATGTTATAGAAGAACGGAAATAAGAGAAAGTCTATTAGGTAGTGTTTGGTGGAGAGATAGAAATAGAAATATTGAGACTGAGAAATAGAGATTAAGAGACAAGGATTAAAATAAATTTTAGTATTTTGTTTTGTGCAAAATAAGAGACAAAAATTGAAATAAGAATGAAACTCTAATTTAATTTGCACAAAGGATAAAATTGGAATTATTAATTAAAATGAAAGTATTTTTGGTATAAAATGTTATTAAAGTTTCAGTTTCCATCTCTAAAAATTCCAGTCTCCTGTGTCCCTATATTTTGGAGGTACTAAAATACTGAAATTTTAGAGACAAAGACAAAAATTTTAGTACCAGTCTTTGAACTAACAAACACGATACTGAGTCTCAGTCTCTCAGTCTCTAACTCAGTACCTCAAAACAATTACATGTGCAATAAGTTAGAAACTCAGCTGTAGTCGACTTTACGTAAAGTTAATAGCTGAGAGTCGTTAGATGGTTTGATTGATTTAACTAAATTTTCATCTAACGACTCTCAGTTATCAACATCACATGAAGTTGATTGCACCTGAGTTTTTACCGTGCAACAAATTTGAACAATTTTTTTAAAAATTTTACAAAATTTGATTTTGAAAAAAGTCCCAATAAAAAGGTGAAAACTCAAATACAGTCGACTTTAGCTGAGAACCCTTAAATAAAAATTTAGTCAAATCAATCAAATCATTTAACGACTCTTAGTTATCAACTTCACGTAAAGTTGATTGTACCTGAGTTTCCACCCAATAAAAATTATAAAAAAAAAATTTCAAAGAGCCAATCTCTTGATTTCATGCTCACACATATTTACAGTAGACAGTGAAAAAAAAAACATACAAACTTTTATTCCTCTCTTTAGCTACGTCTAGGCCGCCACACCCAACGCTACACGCAGCCCCCTTCCTTCCCGAACACAGCACCGTCGACCACCATCGTGTTCGGGCAACGCCCTTCTTTCGCGAACACACTGCCGCTGACCACCGCGGCAGACAAGCATCCCTTCCCTTAGCCAATGCAGCGCTGCGGAGCACCACCGCAGGCTCCCCTCGCATCCGCAGCTGTGTTCACTTCGCAACCGCGGCATGACCGCAGCCACCCCCGTCGCAAACGCAGCACCGCAGACCACCGCCGCGCCCACCCCTCCCGAGCGCACCGCCGACCGCATGCAGTGACGTCCTTCCGGGGACACAGGCTCTCCGTTTGCGAAAACATCGCTGCCGATCACCGCCGTGCCCTTCCCTCGTGAACACATCGCTTCACACCACCGAGGAGACTGCCACATGTCCATTGTTGTTGCCCTGTCGAAGGTCGCGGCACAACGGTCAGCGAGGAAGAATTCTTCTTAGTTTTGGATGTTTTTTCTGTGAAGTTTTGGAATTTTTTTTTTATATTTTCAATATTTTTTTCTTCCGAATTTTGGATGATTTTTAATAGTTTTTGATGATTGTTGCTTAGTTTCATATGCTCTTTTTTCAATTTTTTTTATGTTTTATTTTGTTACATTTTAACATTTTTAAAATAATTTTAAATATCTTGATTTTGTTAGGTTTTAAATTTTTTTATTACGTTTCGGGTTTCGG
>NC_029792.2:119992177-119993746 GCF_000816755.2 Arachis ipaensis
TATCTCATTTTTTGTTAGGTTTTGAATGTTTCATTTTGTTACATTTCAAATTTTTTTTATTATTTTTGAATTTTTAAAATAATTTTACAAATATTTTGAATGTTTGTTTTTATTTAATTTTAAATTTTTTTTTAATTTTAATTTTTTTTATTAGAATTTAGATTTTTTTATGATAATTTGAATTGATTTTTTCTCTAAAAAAAATTTAAAAAAAAAGTGCTAATTGATTACAATGGACTGGATTTCTTGTTAGTTACCTAGCTGCAAACATAATTAGCATAATTTCAAATGAATTAAAAGGGAGCAAATTTTATTGATGTGGTCTTTAGGTGCGTTAGACTTTTCTTTTTTAATTCATATGGCCTCATTTTTTCAATAGCAATTTTGATATCAATAAATTTAATAGTCTAAGATTATTTAATCAATTTGGGTTAGTAAGTAGTGATGAGCTTCTTCGTCCATTTAAGTAGGTTTTTGGGGTTTAAATTCTGCTTTGTACATATAGTAATCTATTAGATAGCGACATAACTCTTAAATGGAGTTTAGATTCGCAACGAATTAGTCCTTAGTCGGTCGGATTGAGAAATATTGTGGACAATCAAAAATAAAAATCTAAGACCATTTAAAAAATATAAAAATAAGAAATTTAAACTTTTATTATTGGGAGCCACTGAGATAAAGACGCCTAAAACGTCTTTTTTTAAAGATGTTTTTTAATAATTAAAATTTAACACATATAATGGATTAAATTGTGTTATTTTTGTCAAAATTAGGCTAGACAAATTGATTTAAGCGAAAAAATGGTGAATCAAATTTTGAACTGGTCTAAATTAGTATTATTTTTTTATAGAAAATGACTACAATACCCTTATTATAGAAAAGGATTAAAATACTCCTATTATATATATATTAATTCTGAAAATTCTAAATCCAAACACTATGATAATATAAAAATAAAAGACTAGAATTTAGGATTCTCAAAATTAACATATATATATATATATAATAGAAGTATTTTAGTCATTTTTTATAATAGGGTATTGTAGTCATTTTCTATAAAAAATAATATTAATTTAGACCAGTTTAACATTTGATTCACTATTTTTTTCGATCAAATCAATTTGTCTAGCCTAATTTTGACAAAAATAACACGATTTAATCGATTATATGTATTAAATTTTAATTATTAAAAAACATCTTTAAAAAATGACGTTTTAGGTATCTTTATCTGAGTGGCTCCTTTTATTATTAGTTATAATCGTCATATTTTTTAGAAATTTATTAATAGCTAATTATGATCAATTTAATCTGTGTAACTTTTATTATCTTTTGTTCTTACAATATACACATTGTTTAGTATTTGTTTGAATTGATATTTTTGAAAGAAAATGTATTTTTTTATTTGAGAAATTACCTTTTCAAAAATTATAAAGATGTTTGAATAAAACATTTTAAAAAATTAATTCTATTAAAAAGAGAAAAAAAAATATCCTTTAGCAAGTAACATGTTATTTTTAGAAAATTCAAATTTATATAAAAAGGTTTTAATAAATTAAATATTAAGTATGT
>NC_029792.2:119993853-119994614 GCF_000816755.2 Arachis ipaensis
GTTAAGCTTTTAATTTAATATAGTTTAAATTACAATGTTTTAAAATTCAAAATTTGGATTGAATATAAGTAATAAAAGAGAAAAATGCAAATATTTTTAGAAAGTACATATTTTAGTAAATAATCAATTTAGAGTAAAATATCGTTTTTGTCCCAACGTTTGGGGTAAATTCTATTTGTGTCCCTAACGTTTAAATTGTCCTATTTGTATCTCTAATGTTTGAAAAAGTGATTCAATATTATCCTGCTGTCAATAACACATCATAAGCGCTTTAGTTTGAGTTTTAAAAATCTCTTCTTGAAGTTAGAATACAAATGTCTGGGATAGAATCGATGATCTACTCTGAAAAATAGCTCATCAAATTAAATGTTGAAACTAATTCCTACAACATTTATATAATTCACTTTTCTAGGCACATAATTGAATCTAAACACAAATAATGGGTATAATATTAAAATCGATCACTTTCAAGTGAAACCTAATTGAGAATGAATACATCTAAGTGAGAATAATTGAAAAATATAATCTGATTTGTTAATATAATTGATAGTAGAATAACATTGAATCACTTTTATAAACGTTAAGGATACAAATAGGACAATTTAAACGTTAGAGACACAAATAGAACTTACCCCAAATGTTAGGGACAAAAACAATACTTTACTCATCAATTTATTTAGTTTATTTATAAAAACTATTTAATTATATTTATAAATAATTTATAATTCAAAAAACTTGTTAAAAAGAAAAAAAAAATTTGT
>NC_029792.2:119994762-120000487 GCF_000816755.2 Arachis ipaensis
CGTATTTTAAGAGATTTTTCTCTTGTGCATATTTTGAGAATTAAATTTATTTTATATTTATTTCAATAAAAAGTCCAAGTTATAGGCTTGATTTTCACAAACCGGTTTAGCATGTTTCTTTTAAAATGGTTGAACCTAAGAAATTACATTATCATGTAAGCACAATTTACACCTGTCTTGGAATATCCACATATGTTTTTCAAAACGTTAGGTAACGTTTGGTGGAGAGATAGAAATAAAAAGACTGAGATGGAGAGATAGAGATTAAGACACAGAGATTGAAATAAATTTCAGTATTCTGTTTGGTGCAAAATGGGAGATAGAAATTAAAACAAGAATGAAACTCCAATTTAATTTACACAAAGGGTAAAATTAGAATTAATTAGTTGAAATGAGGGTATTTTAGATATAAAATATTATTAAAGTTTCAGTTTCTATCTCTAAAAATTTTAGTCCCCTGTGTCCCTACTTTTTGGAGGTACTGAAATACTGAAATTGTAGAGATAGAGACAGAAATTTTAATACCAATCTCTGAACCAACAAACATGATACTGAGTTTCAGTCTCTGTCTCAATACCTCAAAACAAACGCTATGTTATAGACGACTGTATTTGAAATTTTGAATTGTCCCTTTTAATTGTATTTTTATTTTTTATAATATTCTAACAAATTGTGTCAAAATCATTTAAAAAATATTAAACATAAATTTATCTCAAAATAAATTCTTACAAAATAAATTCTAGATATAATTATTACTGCAAAAATTAATCCAATCAAACACAAATTAAATATAATCTAAAAATTCAGGAAAACATGGTTCTCGGCTATCTTGCATCGTGAACATCAGTTACATCACAGAGACGTGTGAGAAAGCATTTGTGAAATGGTGATACAATGTTTTTGTTAATTGGTCGGCAATTCATCTTAATTTCTCAACTTTCATAATCCGTATTTTTCACGTGACCTTTCAAAATACAAACCTTGTATATTATTTTTCTGGATTAATAATCAAATCAGTTATTGAAAGATAAAATATTTTTTAAATTCGTTTTTAAAATTTTTTTTTAATTAAATTGATTCTTTAAAAATTACAAATTAATTATATCTGTTTTTCGGTTATTTTATATTTTTATTCATAATTTTCGTCAACGATTGATAATGTAAAATATTAACTGATAGTATATACGACACCTAATATGTTCAATTCGACGTTAACTAAATATACTTACGAAAATTTATTAATTTAGTCACTAGGTCATATCAAGAATTGGATTTTTGTAATTAGAAAAAATGACTAAATTAATAAATTTCTATAATATTTGTTTTTTCTTTCCTAATACTCCATTGTAACACAGTTATGCCGCGACTGTTGTAATCCACAAGGGTTTATGACCAGTTCACCTTTTTCATAAACCGTGGTAACCTACCACGGTTTATGCCTTCCACGCCACCTTCATAAACTGCTGGAACCTCCCACGGTTTACAAGCAATTCAGTTTCTCCATAAACCGTCCCAGCCTGCCACGGATTACATAGAATAGGGTTTTTGCACATGCACGTAACAACAATCCGTTTTGCACATTTAGGTAAAAGTTTCGACCATTTTATTTAAATAAGTAAATTGCCCTAATATTAATTTAGATATACGAAAAAAATTAAAAAACATGTTGATCATCTGTTAGTCCTCATCATTCCTTTTCATTGACTTTAACATCATTTGCATTTTTGATTTTGTATTATCATTTGCTTTTTTTTTCCCAACATTCTTCGTTCTCTATCTTCATAAAACATATTGAGAAGTTCTAGTAGATCGGCAGCCTTCTGCAAACCTAAGCCAAATGCATGAGCTGATTTTAATCTTGATCTGTTATCGGAAAAAAGTTGTATTCATATTTTAAAAACAAGATTCGGTTGCTATATGAATTATTTCACTTTATCTACTAAACAATTGTATCTGTATCAATTCAATTTTTTATTTATTGAATGTACTTAATAATAACAAATATGGAATTGATCAAAAGAGCAATATATAAATACTATATACCCTAACTGAAATATGAAATAAATTTAACGAATTAATTTTTTTTTAATTTTGCTTTTGATCCGTTAGTCACAATCCGATCTAGTTATGCCTATAATTGAAATTCAAATACAATAATAGACGTGGTTTATTTTCAGTTAGAAAAAATCTTGCCCTTAACATACAACCAACCCACTCAACAACAGATTAAGGTTGGTTATCGAAAGATCATGAAAATGTCTCAACTACTCTGAAAAGATAACACTCTATAAATACAAAACCTTAATTATGTAAAAAGTATGTTATTCATTCTGAATTGCATTATACTCATTTTTCACTTTTACTAACTTGAGCGTTGGAGTTGTCTTTGCAGGTGCTCGCCAGCGCCGTTTCTCTTGAAATCAACATATACCTCATTCATTTCAAGCACTAAGCAGAGAGAAGCTCAACCTTGGACACGACGAGTTATATGCCATCCAAGGCTAACCACACAAGAGCATTTGACGCCCATTGTGGAACACGAATTTATATAACCTCACCATCATCTTTTCTGTTCAACTTTTTGCTTTCTCTTGTATATTTTAATCAATGGAAGAAAAGCAAAACAATTTACCTTCTCCTCCTCTCACTACAATTGAACTATTAGTTATTAATGAATCGCTGAAAGCGAAAATTCAAAAGATAACCAAACTTTTCAACCAAAATGGACAAAGTAAAGAGGAGGACTAGAAAAATCCTAATAATGGTGACAGTAGCAATGACCACACCTCAAAAATAATAACCGCAGTAGTAGTCATTCCAAGGTCATATATAAAGAGAACAAGTCTCCTTTCAAATTTTCTGATAACATCATCTAATGGTACACAATTTTAGTTGCATATAATACATTCTCGACTTCTATGTTTTTATTAGGAATTTTAGATTAGCACAATTTTACAAACTTTGATCAAATAACAAAGTTGATTTTATTATTTCTAATATATAATTAAGAATCAAAATTACATATGATCTAAACAATTTAAGCCAAACTCACAATGAATTTCTCTCGTTATTGCTAGTAATTACTATTTTGTTCTTCAACTGCGTTTTGATTGTTTAATGTTAGTTCATGCTGTCCTATTTGTGCTTTTTCTTCATTTTCTCTTGGAATAAGAGGGTTTAGTTTTAGGTTTAACCGATGAATTTAAAATACGTGTTTACAATGTTCAGTAAAAAAAAAATTGAATCAACTTAGAAGAAAAATGAAAGGCGGATAACTTCAACATATCACATTAATAAGTTATTTTTACCACGGTAAACAATGAGTATACATAATCTAGTTTGTTCATGTCAATCTTTTATTTCAAATTTCAATACATCATACCTTCTTATAAGATAGACTTTCTTTAAATGCATCTGGTGTATTACTTCTATTTTATACTTCTACGGCAAGTCTTCTATACAAGATAACACAGTTATAACAATACATGCTGAGTAAAGGAAACCCAAACAATTCTATAGCGCACACGTTAAGACATACCCACCTTAGCAATAGAAATGCCATGAGAACTATAACTCAAAAAGTTTGAATCTCCTAATAGAGTTTAACTCCAAATTAGATGCATACGACTGACTTATATAGAGGACGAAAATAAGTTCAAGGACATACGAGATACGTCACACAAAATAAGAAAATAGCTATAGCATAGAGCTACAACACAACATTCATAGATCATCAGACGAGATGCATACATTTTGCGATAATACTCTAACGAGTACAGGGAATATCTTTTATTTTTTAAATACATCACAACTAAGTTCATAAGTCGAAACACGGTGATGTGCTCTTTTTCATTTACTTTCAGTTTTTTCTATTACTCTCATTCATCACCATCTCTAAGGCTGCGTTTGTTTCTAAGAACTGGACAGGACAAGACACTGAGAACAGGACAGGACAAGACACTGATGGACAAAGACACAAAATTTTGTGTTCTTGTATTCTGTTTGGTGATAAACTAGAACAAATTATAAAAATTCAATTTATTCTCATTTTTTTTCATTCAAAAAATTTGAGATGAAAAATATAACAATTAAAAATATAATTATGAAAAATTAACAAGAATAATGAAAGAAAAAAAAAATAAGTTGTGTCCCTTGTTAGTGTCTCCGTGTCCTTCCTGTCAGGATGGACACAAAATACACTAATTCAGTGTCTCTGGACACATTGTCTCTGTCCATGTCTCCTCTGCCAAACACGATTTTGTGTCTCAGTGTCCCTGTCTCAGTGTCATGTCTCTATAAACAAACACAACCTAACTGATTTATAAATCATCCAATACACAATTAATCAAAATCAAACATTCTGCCATGAATATTCAAAAACCACATACATGTTATTCAGTCCTCCATACTCTCGGCCGAGATATAATTCCTTATAACACGCTCATGTTACCAAGTTATCCGTAATCGATTTTTTCTATACCAAAACGAACTTATAATTCGAATGGTCAAATCCAAAAAAAAAAATGAATCACACATCAACTGATATTAAGTCAACTGCTCAGGCTTATCCAAGGGATATCCTAATCCATGATCCAAACCCAGTGTTCTTCACCGAATTATAATTCGACTCTTAAGCAAACTGCAAACTCTTACTAAACTAGTACTTTTTTATTATCTAATAGACAATTTCAGATACTATCCACAAACAAATATTCTCCACAATTCAAACAAATATCTAAAGACATCTACTAGTCCAGTGATTAATTAGTAACAATAATCAAACCACTACAAGTGACTTAATTCATCAATCAAAATCGAAATATACTCTGGTTTTCAAACACATAAGAGGCCATGTTATCTATAATCTTCCATTATCTCTAATAACTGACCATTAAAATCAGTTACCCAAACCCAAATACAACTAACGCACGCAAGTGATACTTTACTAAAATTTCAAAATTACTAACCGACATATAAAATAGTTAGAAAGTTTGTGAATTGCCTAGAGATGGGGTTGAATTTATGGCTCTTTTTTTTAACATCTTTTGCTTTTCGCTTCTGATTGGAATAGGAACTTAGTTGTTGTTATGTCTGTCAAGTTAAAATTACAGGAGACAATTTTCTTTTGTCTCTTCACGAAGTGGTCAGGAACAGAGTAACTCTTTGCTTTTGGATAGCTATGACTTCTGAGAAATTTATAAAGTAGGAGACAATTTTATTTTGTCTCATAACGAAGTAAAACAAAATAAGAGTAGAGAGAGAATATCACACAGGCATGTATCCTGGTTCAGCCACTATGTGCAATGTGACCTACATCTAGTCTCCCCTACAACAATGGAGGAATTTTCACTATCTTTTACTATGTTTACAAACATCAATTTTTCTAGGATTCAACCAATCCTATCTGGGACAAACCCAGCTTCTACCTAAGCTAGATTCACTCCCTAAACTTTCAATCACTAAGTATGTGTTTGGACTGTGGTTTGTCAAACTGAAGTTTGAATAAAAGTGATTTTATAAAATTGATTTTGGATAGAAGTAAGTTTGTGTCAACATGATTTATGTTCGCCAATTTTATATCAAAATTGATTTTGATAAAATAAATATTATTTGGATAATATTAGTTAAAATCACTTTTAGATAGATAATTACTTAAAAGGACATGATATTAAATTATAATGTTATTTTTTTATACATATTTAATATTTTTTTTATACTTTTTTCT
>NC_029792.2:120000697-120008559 GCF_000816755.2 Arachis ipaensis
TTTATATAGTATATGTTTAGTATTCTTAGTACTCTTTTTTAGTACGCTATAATTTTTAACTATTATTATTATTTATGGTTAATTTTTTTGTTTAATTTACTTTACTTAATGAGATCAATAAATTATATTATAAAAAGATAATAATAAATATAATATACAAAAATTATCATTATAAAAATATATAATGTCAAATAAAAAATTAATAAAAAATATAAATAATAAATAATAAAAAAAACTCATATAGAGAGAAATAATAAGAATTCTAAAAGTCCGTTAGTGCAACGGAGAAGCTAGAAATTATTACTTCTTGTAAACGTGATTTTGTGAACGAAATCACTTCTGCGTTTGTAGAGAAGAAAATTAGCCAAACCAAAAATTGAAGCTTTCAAGAAGTTGTAACGTGCTTTTCCTCTTCAAACGTGATTGTCAAACACACTCTAAGTGCTCACGCAACTTAGTAAGGGAATCCCTTCGGGATCATGAATACAAAACAGAAATATATACAAAAGAGTTTGACATAATTTTCTGATTTTTTTCTAAATAACTCTCTTTGTCTTTTTCCATTAAAAAGAAACAAAGAAAGATAAACACTGAAAAATAGAAAATTTAATATAAACTTATGAAGGAGAAGAAGGGTTAGCTTGAAAGTTATGAAGACCTAAACTTATATGCTTATTCCTTACTCCAATATCTAGTTGTTTACCCTTTTAATAAAAGGAGTAAAACTTCCAAAATTTGAAACTTGGTTTGAACAATTTTGACTTCTTCTTTCCCAAATATCACGGCAGCAGCAACGCAGAAGAGAGATGGGACAACGACAATGAATAAAGCAAACATACATTCTTACCTATCTGTTTCTCTTTCTTCTTTTTTCAAATTTCTTCAAAAATATGAGCCATTCATCAATACTTTGGCTCCAAGTTTAGTTTTTGACCCTTTATTTGTAGCAGGGCTTAGTAACCTCCATTTTCTTCAAGTTTTCTGTTCAGTGTGTGAAGGAGAAAAGCATTCTAAACAAGCAACAATGAAGCACAAAGAAGAAAATAATTTTTCTAATTCACCTTTGGATTTGATTTTTGCTTTTGAGCCTTATCTTTTGACTTTCTTCTTCTTTTCTCTTTTCTTTTTTGATTTTTGTAATCCACTTTTTCTTCTTGATTTGAACCCTAATTAGAGTTCTCTTTTCTTGCTTACTCTTGGAAGTAATCACGTGGATAGAGAAGAGAGAAAAAAGAGATTAAGTTTGGTTGCTTTGATTTGGGTTAAGAGGAGAATGAATTTGCTTCTCTTTATTTTGGATATTAATATACAATCATTTATTGGGCTAAGAATGAGTGAGTTGAGTGGGCTAAGAATGAGTGAGTTGAGTGCTTATACGTCTGAACTATTATGGGGCTAGTTTTTTCTAATTTTTGCCTGCACACTTAGCCAAACACATTTTTCACACACTTTGGGTTTTTAGCCCAATATTATAATGTTTGATCATCATCAAAATTATTACTGTTTTTTCAAACTCAACAATATTTTTCTTGATGACAAACATTATAAAATGAATTGTAAATAAAAAAATGAGAAGAGTTTAATGAACTTTTCTTTGATGATTCAATCTTCTAGTTGAACTTTCCTTTTCTTTTATTCTGTCAGCTCTCCCTGAATGTGAATTTTTTTTTCTCAACTTGTGATTAAAACACCAATAGAGTCTATGCAGAAAAGTATATTCACAAATAATTCCAAACATTCAAGATTAATATACAAGCAATTTTATGTAACAATCAAATCAAATAAACCAGTATGATAAATTATTTTTCAGAAAATATTAATAAGGCTATCAATTCTAAAAAATCATCATTCAGCATCAAGCAATCATAAGACCAATATATCAATCTGAACAGTGATAAAAAAGTATTTAACCAAATATGATCATTACTACTAAAGCAAAACAACAATACTAACTAACCAACAATTCATTTTTTCATATTCACTTCCCCTTTTATTATCAAGGAGAGGTAGTATTTCTGCACAAAAGTTTGTTAGTTTTCAAGAAATGTATTAGTTCAATCAGTTTCGAGTTAAATCTCTATTACAATTATCCAAGACAAACTAAAAAGTATCAAAGTAACATAATTTAAACATCAAAAAATAGTTTTTTTCACAATCGGCATCAAAGACAAAAGACTTAGACATCAGATCCTTCATCTTTGGTTTCTAAGATATCTTCTTCTTCTTGCTTAGACATCATTTGGTCATCTTCCACAGATTCAATGTACTTCAAAAGTATTTCAACTCGGCTTTGGGATTTCCTCAAAGAATTTTCATTTTAAATTGCAAGTCTCCTAGCTTGTTGACTTGAGTTAATCATGTGCTTAGTAAAATTTACAAATTTTTGCAAAATATCTTTGACTATACCATTTACCAAGTACTTGTTGGAAGTTGATGTTCCAGCAGTAGATGGAGGAGGAATACTTTCATCTTTCTTCTTCTTCTACAATTGTGTCTTTTACAACCTTAGTTCCTTTTTCCTTCGTTTGTTTGACTGTATCACTACCTTTATTAAGAGATGAAATTCTATTTTCTTGGGTCTCATTGTCCATATCAACACTAAAGTGCTCAAAGAAATAAGTCAAAAACATGTCATATGGTAATAAAACATTTTTATCACTTCGGATACAGTCATACATATGACGCATCATCAGATATGCAATCTGTTGATAAAAATTACTTTGTGGCAACAAAATATGGGTAATTATATAGTGCAACTGGGCTTTAGCAGGACCTAAAATTTGGTGGTTAGGAGTGACACCATCTATGAGTGATATGTTCTCATAAATGTTGGCCAAAACATCATTGTGTGAAATACTCAAATCATTGTCCCACTTACTACTAGATAGGTAAGCATTGACACCAATATCATAGTAATCTAGGGCTTCAACAATGATTTTTTTTTCAAATGAATTTCACGGCCCTTAACATAAGGGTGAACAGATTCTTCATGGTAGTACATATTGGCATAAAATTCTTGAACTAAATCAAGGTAAACTGGCTTTCTAATTTCAAAAAGATTTTTTCAATCCAAATAAATAATATTTTCAAAAAAGTTTATCCTCTTTTTAGCCAAAGCCTTTAAATCAGCCACATAGGTTGAGCATAAAGGACGGTTAGACATCATAACTCTATGAAATTCAAAATTCATGCTAGAAGAGAATCGAAGAGGATCAAAATGAGAGTGTGGAAGGTTACCGAAATAAGACTTGAACCCAACATGATCAGGATTTGCAGGTTCTTTCACAGATTTAAGAAAGGGTCTACGGTTATCATTGGTTGTGCGACTCGAGGGTGCAAAACGTCCTTGAGGACAAGATGAAGAACGTGAAGGAGAAAACTAGGGTGGTTCTTCTTCTGTCATGAGATTCTTTCCTTTGGCGGTGTTAGTCCTAGATGTCCCAGCCTTAGGTGGTGCCATTGATAGACGGTGATAGGTTGTCTTGGTTTGTGCCATGCTTTCGGGAATATGAGAGGAATGTGAAGAGGAATGAGAATGTATGTAGATGTGGGTATGAACCTGACCTTTTGGTGGAGGGTTCTATGGAGTGCGGTAGGTACCAGTGCCTCTTCATGTAGCCACCTTTTTCTCATCTTTATGAATGATTAATAAATGCAGTTTTTGAGAGTTAATGGAGGTTGGAGGAGAAGATGAGCGATTTTCTTTTGGTAACTACTATAAATGCTTGTATTTTTCACCAAAAAATATTTAAAGAAAATGAAAATGTGTTTTGAAATAAATGATTTTTAAAATATATGCAAGTAGACAGTTGAAAAGACAAGTAAAAAAAATTGAAAACTGAACTTAATTTGACTTGGTGAAAAACCCTAAAAACAAGTATTTGAATTTTTTTATTAAAAACAATGAGGCACACTTTATATAGTAGAACTTCTCCTTTTGGGTCCAATAATGGTGTTAAGGAAACACAATGGACCACCAACAAGATTTAGCTTTGATCCATATTATTTTAAAAGTACCATCACTCAGCCTTATATCAAGGAAACCTAGAGAGATTTATCATCTGTCCAGTTTATCTCCTATCGACCTGAGAGATAAAAACAAACATAGAGCATAATTAACAACTCAATTCAGGGATTTAGCACAAATAATACCCAAAGAAGTTCTCAAATTGCAAAATATGTCTTCAGACAGTGATTTTGTAAATATATCTGCAAGTTAGTCTTCCGATTTAACAAATTGAATATCAATATTCGCTTTTTAAACATGTTCTCTTATTGAGTGAAATCTCACTTCAATATGTTTTGTTCTTGAGTGCAAAATAGGATTTTTAGAAATATTAATAGCATTCCTGTTATCACAAAATAAGGGAATATTTTTTACTTTTAATTTGTAATCGGCTAACTGAGTTTTCAACTATAATAATTGGAAACAATAAAATGAGACAGCAATGTATTCTGCTTCGGCAGTAGATAGGGCTACAGTGAACTACTTCTTGTTTGACCACACTTTTAGAAATTTGCCAAGAAAATAGCAAATTCCTGAAGTGCTTCTCCTATCCACTCTATCTCTAGCAAAATCTGTATCACAATATCCAACTGCAAAAAAAATAATCAGACCTAGGATATTATAAACCAAAGTTAGATGTGTTAGAACAGATCTAATGATTCTTTTAATTGCAGAAAAATATAACTCTTTTGATTGTGATTGGAATCTTGAATAAACTCCAACACTTTGCACAATGTTAGGTCTAGAGGATGTAAGATATATAAGAGAACCTATCATTCTTCTATAATAAAAGATTAAAAACAAATGATGAATGCATATGCATTTTCCGAACCAACTAGATAGATATCTTCCTAATTTTTAACAAACCTGCTAATTCATTTTATCTTTACTGAATCAGGGCTAACAATGCTATTAAAAGTCACTAGAGTCACTCAATGACAAAGAAATGAGAATTTTTTTCATATTTTGGTTTTCATCTAAATGTTTTTATTTCTAGTTTCTACACATTTCCAATAGAGTCAGCTAATGTTTCAGAGAAATTGAAGAAATAATAGTTCTTCTCTTTCTACCTTCATCTATGTAAAAATGTTATGATATAATATTGATATGACTAAGTCTATTACAATGAGAAATTATGTCCAAGTTCACCTATCAAAAAATTATGTCCAAGTTCACCTATCAAAATATTACAATTATAATGTGTTCTAAATACAACCAGCTATCTTATTGATTTTTTTGTATTTTTTTTTATTTTTGGAAGACTTATGATGCTATTATTGGGAATATTACAATACGAGAGAAAAGATCGTCATATGTGAACTTTATTGTACCATATGCAGAATCAGGATTGTCAATGTTAGTTTCAACAAAGTCTGAAAAATCATATGGATATTCACCAAGTCATTTACCTGGCAACTTTGGACAATTAGATAGAGGAGCCATCTTGATCTATACAATGTTGGTAGTTTGGCTACTTGAAAAAGAACCTAATCTAGAGTTTCATGGCAATTGGAAGAGTCAGGTCAGCACTGCTATTTGGTTTACCTTCTCTCCTTTGTTCTTTGCTCACAATTAGTATCAATCTTAATTTTTATTTTGGTTCCAATAATTTAAAAGTTTTAAATTTGAGTAAGCCAGATCTTCTCATTTTTCAGGGGAGAAATAAATGTATAGAAAGTTAACTCGGGTAGTGATGGTGTCATGGCTCTTCCTAGTCTTGATTCTTAATTCAAGCTGCACTGCAAGTCTTTCTTCAATGCTATAGAAAATGTTATGAATCAGCATTACTTTTAATGTGGTTAAGTTAATATGGATTTCACTATAAGAAAATTGAATAATTATATAACTAGAATATTATAAGCTCGTTATGTCCTGAAGCTTTTAATAAATACAACATATATTCTTGCCATGTTGAATCCCCTCTTCTTTTCATTATTTGAGATTTATTAATATCAATCTTTGAATTTTTGGCACTGTAAGCTTTATATATTGCACCCAAAAATATGCTGTTGTATTTCTTAGGTATGCTGCCAGTTGTCTGTCCAATCTTGTTTATTTACTTTCCATCATTCGTTGTGTAGTTTGCTCTCCGTCGCAGCCATTTGAAGTAGGTAACAATCGCTATTTCTCTCCTTCGGCCTCTTTTTTTTTTGTATTGGTAATTATAACTAATTCATAATTTATTTCTTATTGTAATTGAAATTAACTATATTTTGTTTGTAATTTGTATATTGTCTATTCTTGTAATTCCATTTGTAATTGTTTAGTTTGAATATTCAGTTTCTCCTGCTAAGCATGTATGTGAGAGTTCAGAATGTCGTTGTAGCTTATAAGGAGAGTACAAAGTGTTAAGATAGATGATGTTGCTCACCATACAATTTTCTTGCACACAAATATCCTCATCCGATTTTAGTTAATTATTTTTCTTTTTGCATTGCCAGATTGATTCAATTTCATGTGTTTTTAAACAAATTTTAGTTAACGTATTCTTGTATAAAGATTATATTTGGTATGTTATTTTCGTAAAATGTTATAGTGTATTTATTATTATTTAAATTCATTATCATGTTATCTAATAATATGTTAATACTCTTATAAAAGCAGTTAATTATTTTATATTAGCAACTATTAAATATTAACAGGTTTGTGGGGGTATTTGAAACCCACATAAATGACCATTTTTTTTATTAAAAATTTAATTTGTGAAAATTTTAAACCACCACAAAATAGTAAAAAACTGTCACAAAGATTAGTTCAAAACCCCACTAAATAGATAACAAACCACCACTAAAAAATGTTATGAGGTTTTATAAAACCGCCATAAATAAGTTTGTGGCACTTTAAATTTTGAGAATTTAAAAATTGCCACAACTCTTTTCGTGAGGATTTAAAACTGCCACAATTTAAAAAAAAATTGCACAAAATAACAAAAATCTTGTAGCGAATTTCTGAATTAATAATAAATATTTTATCCATGATAAAGATTTGAATATTGCTGCATCATTAATTTTTTTTAATTTTATTTCCTTATTATATTTTTTTGAGAGAAAGAGAAAAGAAAAAAAACTAAATAAAGAAGAAAAAGAAAATGCATGATGATGCAAAAAAAAGAGGAAGGAAAAAGAGAAAAAAACATAAAAGAAGAAGAAAAAAAGAAGATCCAAACGAAGAAGAAAAAGACAACACAGATAAAAATTGTATAAAAAAAAAGTGCGCACATACATAAGTGTAACTTGATTGAATTTGATTCAAAAATTCTTGATCACCTAATATTTGTGTAATTCAAACTATACATAAAGGAGGGAAAACTAAAAAGACAAAATGTAATGAAGAGTGATATAAATGGAAAGAAGTGAACGAATTTCAAAGTTGCTACTCATTATTGATCTGTTTACAAGATCTTTTACATCTATTATACCTTGAACTAAACCAATAACATACAACAACCTTCCTTGATCTCCTCATGATTCCTTCTACTATACACAATGTACTAATAAAGATTCAACTAAATCTTTATTCTTCTATTGACTTTCTAAATGATTATTGCTATTCTCTCTTATTCTCTTGATTCGGAAAAGATCCTTCCATTATTAATATTGCACCAATCTTTGCTATTCCCACAAAAGTGATACAAAGTGCTTTACAAGGAAACCATATATATAGAAGCACAAACAACAACAACTAACTCTATACACAATTGGATTAGTTATTCACTAATCGCTTTGGTGTGCAATTTGGAAATTAAAAGCTGGCAAAGAAACAATTGGTAACAAAGAATAAACAAAAGGGTTTGTGTGTATATTATATATGTGAAGGAAGAAACAATTCAAGGTGAAAAAATGGGTGCCAAAAGTTT
>NC_029792.2:120008591-120010495 GCF_000816755.2 Arachis ipaensis
AATCCCATTCTCCAATTTTCAAGTTTTCCCCTTGATGCAATTGCTGATGCCCATGATGATCATTATTGTTATTATTTCCAAACCCAAACAATTCCTCCACCTTGGAAACCTTCTGATGAGCATTATTGAAGCAACCACTATGATGATGATGATTGAAATGGTTGTTATGGTTTTTCACATCAATAATAGGGGCATTATTGTCACTTTCTAGTGGAGGAAGTGACAACTCTCTTTCTAGCCCTATTTTATTGTTAGACCCCATAATTCCATAATTCCCATTATGCCCCTCCTCTACCATGCCACCAAATTGGGTCATCAAGCATTGAGGCACATCATTATTATTTATCAAGATAGAAAATGGGTCATTATATTGGTCAGAAAAAACCATTGGTGCTGCTTGTTGTTGATGCATGGATGAGATTGATGAAGAAGTTGATGAAGAAGAATATGATGAGTCCATGCACATTGACATGGGCATGAGATCATGTTGTTGTTCATTGAGGTGCACCATGATGATTCCATTAGCATTATTAGGATCTGATGAAGAGTCATCACTGCTACTATTGTTGTTTGGTGATGGGGTGTTATTGGTGCTAAGTTTGAATCTTTTCTTGAGTGTGGAGTTCCAGAAATTCTTTATCTCATTGTCTGTACGCCCAGGTAAACGTGCTGCTATCTGAGACCACCTGACACAATTTACAAACTGTGTTAAATAGTGTCTTCACAAAAATCTTTCTAATTACCCATCATTTATCTGTATATAGAAAAGTATAGGTAGACAATGAAAATACTAAATAACGTGAACAGTGGATATATTGGATGTTCATTTTACTAAGTGAGCGGATGGTTATTCTAATATTAAGATTTAGGTGGGTAATTTGGAGGTATAGTATGTTTTGATTTGATTGGTGATTGTTCATGTTGTTCAAAAAAATTATTGGTTACCTAACATAACTCATTTATTAACGGTATATATTTTCTTAAAACTTATTTAAAATACGGTTCAACTGTCTTTTGGTTTTTTTTTTTTTCTTTAGGGTTCGTGATGAGTTGGTCATTCACCAGCTCTGTATTTCATGGAGAAATAATCAAACCATTTTATATTAGAATTACAAAATTTATTATAAATATAATGAATCAATAATTACTATATTTTCTATACTATTATTTGTGGGATTTTTTTTTAAATGTGTTGTGGAAGACAGGACACTGGACACATACGCTTTAGTTTTCTTTAATTTCGAATAATATTGATAACATGTTTATACAGAAAATGAGAGGTGGAGTGTAGTTTTCTTCACATGCTTGTCAACTTTGAAATTTGTTTCAATAAAATTAAACACCAGGTAGAGTATGGTTTAGCTTTCTTCACAATACAATTTTTCACACATCATAGACTTTGTAACCTAATTTCTTTTACAGTGTAATTAGGTATCTTTTAAATATTATCCTTTATTTAATTTTTAAAAAAAAATAAACAACAAATAATTTTTTTTTTAATTTTTTGACTAAAATGTTTTATTTTTTAAATAATCAGTATAAAAAAATAGATATTTAAATTAATTAAATAATAATAAATTCTTAAAAAAAAACTGACTAAAAATTAAAAGTTAAAAGATAATTAAATTTCTCTTTCAGATATTATACGTGGTATTACTAATAATAACTCAATTTCATTGCGGTAGTTTTTCGGAATAATTTTACCCTTAAACTGCATAAAGCTCTGATATTTTATTATTCAGGATTAGAAGTCTTCATTCTTAGGTTTTCTGATGATTTTCTAATAAACGTGAGAGATTTTCTAAGTCTGCTACCACTGTGTTGATGACTACTTAATTAATAATAGGTTTAATTAGTTTCATTAAATTTGTAATTAAATCTTTATATTTATTTTTTTTAGTTGA
>NC_029792.2:120010509-120011587 GCF_000816755.2 Arachis ipaensis
ATTCAGTAAAAAGCTAGAGTTTTCTAGAAGGTGAAATCTGAGACATGCTTCTAATTTACGCCATTTTGTCTAATAACCCTATATGCATAGCCATAGGCATGCCCTATAATAAATTAAATTAAATAAAAATATAATAATTAGTTCATCAGCGAGGATTAATCCTTAACTAAAGATTTAAAAACTTCCAGTAAATATAGTTTTAAAATGAATGTGTAGCTGATTTTTCCCCTTAATGACACAACTACAATAACTAGTCCCCAGTAATCATAGAAATAATTTGCATTAAAATAACTATAATACTTTGGTTGCATAAATCGCAACAAGTAGTAGTCATAATAGATCCCAACAAGCTTCATGTCAAGCTCGTACATAAATACCCTATGGTGTAATGTAATAATAATTAACTTATTATAATACTAACTACAATAATTGCAACAACTGAGCCTCTATGACTGGAAGTATCAATAGTTGAGAGACATTTTAAAAAATTGAAATAGTACATTTTATTATTTATTATTATTATTATTATTATTATTATTATTATTATTATTATTATTATTATTATTAAATAACCACTATTATTTACGAATGTACATTATTCTCACTAAGTTATTATGATTCCACTACAAAAAAAAGCGTGGTGATAAAACAATCGCTAAGCTAGTTGATGTGACATTTTCAAAAATGTGACGGTAGTTTAAAAAGCATAGCAAAAAATTATTTTCATGTTTTTTTTCAGCTTTTTACCACGTTTTAAAAGCGTGGCAATAGAAGTATTTTTTTTGTAGTGTTATGAAATTTGAAGGTTAATGTTTAGATGCAATAAATTAAACAAATATATTATCTTATATAAAGACATTTTGTAGAAGAAATATGACACTCAAAATTGGACGAAGATAGTATATCATATCATAGCTAGGTAATTAAGAACTGAATTATTAAGCTGGATGAGATGAAATTAATTAATTAAAATAAAATAATGATAATGAAGAATAATAATGTAAGTACCTGTTGCCAAGAATGGAATGCAAATGAACAATGAGATCTTCTTCTTGCGGCGAAAAAGCGCCGCGCTTAA
>NC_029792.2:120011647-120014647 GCF_000816755.2 Arachis ipaensis
TGTACCTTAATAGCTTCTCATCTTCCTCAGGTGACCACAAACCCTTTCTAAGCTTGCTCTTAATAATAGTGTTGTTATTTCCCATTTTGTCCTTCCCCATATTATTATCCGGTTTCCTCATTTTTTGTCAATTAAGAGACAAGGAATGAAGAAGCTTTTAAGGGTTTTTGCTATTTTTGAGCACTGTGTTTGTGATATATAGAAAGAGAGATCTAAGAGAGAAAGCTATATAGGTGAATGAATGATGTTTGTGAGAGAGATGTGTATATAAAAGAGAAGGCTTCATAGGGTGGAAATGGTGATGATCATGATGATATTGATTGTTGTGAGTTTGCTTAAAATATGAATTTCAATATTGTTACAAACATCTCCCCCAATGCAAGGGATTTTTATATTTAACCAACGCATTTTTTAAAGAGTTTCTTTTAAATTTCAAATATGAATATCATGCATAGAATTTAATTTCATCAATCTCACTTTATGTATTTAATGAATATAAATATCACATGTGTTCTTTTAAATGACAGCACCATTTACACAATTAATATAGATTATTTTTGCTAAAGTGACATCACTTAATTAAATGCATATAAAATACTATTTATACAAAAAAAATATATTAAAATAACACAGATTGAATTTTAGATTTTTTTTAATCATAGAAATTATAATACAACATGTATTATTTTGTTGAGAAAAATGCACACAACTAATACTAAAATTTAAAAAATGATAAAGTTAGTTAATAATTTAGAATTTGAGCGGTAAAACATGATTTCTATATGAATAAATGAAAAAAAAAAAAAAAGATTTAGTTTGTTGGTTGATATGGGTAGATAGAGTGGAAAACGGATTGGAGGGGGACCTCCCTAACACAAAATCAAAGAGACAGAGAGGGATGGTTGGTCTTCTTGTCTTTGACTCAATTCTTGTCTTTTTCGTTATATTTTACTTCACTCACAAGGTAATCATCATAATAACCTTTTATTCTATCAAACAACACAAACAATTTTGCTTCCACTTCACATAATACCCTCTCTCTCTCTCTCTCTATAGGTTTTAAACTTCAAACTCACGTGTATTGAGACTAGAGAGATCAATAATCATGACTGTGCTAATAACTATATATACTACTACTTTGGGATTTAAATATTTAATAATTTTTAATTGCAAAGTGTTGCACGCTTCATATATTTTATTGAGTGTAGGTTACATTGTTTGCATGAATTTCACAAGGGCTAACCACTTAATTGCGATATTTTGAAGCAAATCGTGCTCTTCTCCTAACTAAGTAATCTTCCCAATCATATTTCTTTTCTTGCTGTAATTCTTTCTTTGCTGTACAATAGCGATTATGGATCTAATCATTTCAATAATGGTAGTTGAATCTATTTTTGAAGAGTTCTATTGCATATATAACAATTCGTTTATGCTTGCATTGCATAATTGTTAGTTTTAAGCTTTTAGGAGAGATGAATTCGTGATATGGTCCGTATTAAAATCCTTATAATAAAAATTGTTTTGACTCTGATGATTTTTGTGTTTCATTATATAGTTTTTTAACATAGTATTTATTTTTAGAGATTGAAGCTGAGATTGGGATTAGTTATTATATTTGATGGTTAGAGACTGAAATTAAAATTTTAATTTTAAGATACAAAATTTTGGTTCTTTTAGTATTTTTAAAAAGTAAAGATATAAGGAATTAAAATTTTTAGAGACAGAAACTTAACAATATTTTCTTTAATAACTAAAGATATTTTAGTAAATATTTTTATTTCATCTTTATATTTATCTTGAACTAAATAAGATATTAAAACATGTATAATTTAGTTTCATACACTTTAATTTATACCAAATATATAATATAAAAATTTAATTTAGTTTTAATATCTTATTTTTTGTCTTTTAATTTTTATCTCTTAATTTCGGTTTTTTTTTAATGTAGCCAAAAAATAAAGAATTTAGATTTTAATAGTCCACAAATAGGCGGTTATTTGAATGAGTTGATTATATTGTTGCTGCTTATATATTTTAATTTGATAATAATAAAAAAGAAATAGTATATTTTATATATATTTAGTACTAAAAGTACAAAAGCTTTCACCGTACAAAGGTGAAACTTACCATTTTTAGAATGAAATTAAAGTATATACTATCATAAAAAGTCTTCTTCTAAATATTTAAGTAGATAATAAAAACTACATAGATAATTAAACAATATATCTTTAATATATGCGGTAAGTATTGTTTTGGTTCTTAACATTTAGGGTCAAAATTAAAATTGTTCTTAACGAAATTTTAAAATCATCATTAACATTTTATTTCGTATTAAAATCGTCATTTTTAATAAAATTTATAAAATAAAAAAAAGGAAAAGAACATGTGCTTCCGACTGCATCTGCATCTGCTTCTTCTTTTGCTTCACCATTTACATCTGCTTCTTTTTCTGCTTCGACTTCTGCATCTGCTTCTTCTTCTGCATCTACTTCTGATTCTGCTTCTGCATCTGCATCTGTATCTGTTTCTTCTTCTACTTCTACGTCTGTATTTGCTTTTGCTTCTGCTTTGTTTCTGCTTTAATTTGCTTATGCTTCTGATTTTACTTTTGATTCTGATTTTTATTTCATTGTTGTTGTGTGTTGATTTTGTTGTTGAATTTGATGTTGTTGTTTCTGAATTTGAATAATGTGTTATTGTTAGTGTTCTTAAATCTAATTATTAGTATTTGATAGGAGTAATGGAGGTCGTGGTGGTGGTGGTGGAGTAAGAAAGGTGACGGTGGTGGTGGTAAAGGTGCTGGTGGTGGTGGAGGATATTTTTGTCCGTAAAAAGTTAAAAAGACGATTTTAATACAAAATAAAACGCTAAGGATGATTCTAAATCAAAAATTATGTTGGGAACGATTTTGATTCTGACCCTAAATTTTAGGGATCAAAACAATACTTACCCCTTAATATATTTTTTATGTAAATATTTTTTTGTTTGTGTGAATATTTT
>NC_029792.2:120014683-120016400 GCF_000816755.2 Arachis ipaensis
TTTTAAAAAAATAAATTAATAGAAAGAAACACGAATTATTATAAAAATTGGAGTAAAGGATAAATAGGTCCCAAACCTTTTTTTCGGCGAACATTTTCGTTCTTAACCATTGAAAAATACTTTTAAGTCCTTGACGTCCTTAAAAGTTGGACGAATCAGTCCCTCCGTCCAAATGCTTCCGTTAGACTCAACGGAAAAGACTGACGTGGCTCCCGTAATGCTTCTCACGCGTACGCGTGACACAGGCGTATGCGTCGCCATGAATTCAGCAAATCCACATTTCTTTATGAATTTTCTACTTTGTATGCTTTTTTTCCATTTCTTTCAAGCCATTCTTGCCTTCAAAACTTTAAATCACTCAAACAAACATATCAAGGTATCGAATGGGAGAAAAGTAAATTAAATTTAGCCCTAACCCCATTACAACCCTTGAATAGACCTCTTGATATGTGTATCCATGCATTGAATATATGTTGATTGGCAGAAGAAGAGCAAGCCTTAGAAAGCAAGATTAGTAGAGAATTGAGAGAATCGACCCTCAAACACTAGAGAGATTAGAGTGCAAACACTTCCGGTGAGGGCTCAAAGCTCAATCCCTTGTTCCTTACTTTCACGAGTTTTCTTCTTGCAAGTATATTTATACTTCATTTTGAGATTTGAATTAGTGGAATTCATAAATCATCATACTATCTTAGCCCTACTTGTTCATATATATTTTTGGAGATTGATTCATTTTTAACCAAGTAGGTAGACGCATTTTGCATATTAGTTGAAGAACCACAAGAGTTTAGCATGAGGACATGCTAATGTTTAAGTGTGAAAAAGTTGATTAACCACAATTTTATGGTTTATATTGTATTGAATTTGGTGGATTTTATCAACTTTTTCTACATTTATTCACTAAAATAGCATGGTTTTGTGAATTTCTCCTAAATGTGCTTAATGATTGAAAACATGCTTTCTAGGCTATTAAATTGCTAAATTTAATTTACTTTTCTCCCATTCGATACCTTAATATGTTTGTTTGAGTGATTTAAAGTTTTGAAGGAAAGAATGACTTGAAAGAAATTGAAAAAAAGTATGCAAAATAGAGAATTCATGAAGATTTGCTGAATTCATGGCGACGCGTACGCGTGAGAGGGAAGTCTGCCAGGCAACGCATACATGTGACTCATGCATATGCGTGACAAGCATTACGGGAGCCACGTCTGACTTTTTCGTTGAGTCTGACGGAGGCATTTGGACGGAAGGATTGATCCGTCCAACTTTTAAAGATGTCAGAAATTTAAAAATATCTTTCAATAGTCAAAGACAAAAATATGCGCAGAAAAAAAGGTCAGAATCTATTTGTCCTTTACTCTAAAAGTCATGATGGTAATAAATTTGAAGACAGTACATATAAAAGTTACGATGGTAATAAATTTGAAGACAGTACATATATAAGATTATCATTAAGCATTATTATTTTACGTAGTTAAAAGTTGTAGGTTTGTACTATGAGTGATGACTAGTTAATTAATCAGATCAATGAGAGAATTTGTGATCCTCAATGTCTTGACAGAGACAAAAGAATGAAGGATGCGACTTAAGTTTGTAATGCAACTTAAGATAACTAATTTGAATGGTTAGAATGTGGTAGTTTTACATACTATTCCATCTTTGAAAATCACTTCTACTAACTTGCTATCAAAGAACCTTACGTGTACTTCTTATCCGG